>NW_015387564.1:3349-74969 GCF_001527695.2 Protobothrops mucrosquamatus
AGGGATGTAAACGGTCTCAAAGTTAAGGGCACGATTTTTCTCAGGACCATATTGGCAGTAAAATTAAGCAGTTCAGTCAAAACAAATAATACGCAGATTCAAAGTAGCAAAAATTTCAAACCGGAAATCACTTTCACTTCTTGCTGAAAAGTATCAATCCATCGCCATTTTAATTTCACTTTTCCTCATTCCTCCACACAACATCTATAATCTTGAATACAAAGCAGGTTGGGTAATAGTGAATAACCTCAGATTTGTATATGTGAAAATATCATATATGTTTTTTTTAAAAAAATATTATGTGGATCTTTGAATGTTTCCTCGAAAGTATTATTCGTATACATGAAGAGAAGGCACAGCTGTAATTTCTCAAATAGTTCACTCTATTTTATAATGTAGCAAATGCCCATATTTTTAAATTAAAAATCCACAGAAATTCGACAGATTGTATCCTGGGTGGCACATAGTTTTGAGCTTTATGGTTAAAAGAAAGGTTACCATATTTTTTTTCCAACTGCAGTGAATGGCAATGTGTGTGAGAGACAGAAAAAAATCCAAGATCCATATTAGGTGAGGAAAAAGTAAGATACCTCTGCTTCCTGTTGCTAATCAAACATACTGCAGTCCTTCCTTCCATTTTCTTTTTCAATATTTAAAAGGACTGGTGGACTCATAAATTTCCTTCCTTGCCCCAATGCTTCCTGGAATACACGTGTGTTAAGAGAGACCATTAGCATCTTATCAAATTGGTAAAGTAACTGCAATCATTGAATGTTTCTCTACTACATTTTTTTCTTCCTGGAAAAGTATGGGCTAGCCAGAATGAACATCGGGTCTAATTTGGGATCTGCTGTAAGAGAAAGCCAAAATTTGGTCCCACCAGAATGCTAAACTTCACTAATTTCATTCATATACCCAGAGATTGGTACTATCATAAATGCCCCAGATACACATGCATATATCTATGCATTCAGTCAGATGTCAGATGTGGATAGGTTAAAGACTATGTCTCAGAAGCCATAGAACAGTTCTTAATAGGTTGTTCTTAATAGGTTAACTCAGCCTTCCATTCTTCTGAAGTTGGTAAAATGAGGACCAGATTGTTGGGGGCAATATGCTGACATTGTACACCACTCAGAAGTGGCTGTAAAGCACTATGGAGTGATATATAAGTCTAAGTGCTATTCCTAAGCATTATTGCTATGTATCTTCATTAAGCAAGACAATCTGAAGGGTGTTCTATTCATGTTTGCTGGACACAAACAAAACCTGTCATTTGACTGTAAATTATGGCATATCAAACATTTTTCATAACATCAAAAATGAAAAAAAAAACTATATAAATTCTCAGTCACCATAGTTAATGGCCAAGGAGATGGGACCCATCATCCAAAATGTCTATGAAGCATAGTAGGGATACTTTGACATAGCCATAACCAAACTTATTTCTTTTACATAATAAAACAACAGTAAATAATATTTCCTTACAGTGAAACTCTGGGATAGAAGCATATAATATAATGAATCAGTATCATTTTAAGCTCAGATACGTATGGATAAAAGTAACTGTAAGAAATGAAGTATAGCCAAACTAAGAGAACTGTAAAAATAAGATTATTTATTTGAGTTCTACAGATGCCCATCTCAAACAAGTTAGTGAAAGCATGATAGTACTTCAAATACAAAAGCTTTGTTTCATTTTCTTTCTTATTGTACATTTTTCAGCAAGTGGACCATGTGCTCTGACAACAAGCCAAGACTGTAATAAAGAACATACTGATGCAGCATCCAGCAAGGTCTTCGAACAAATATCTAAGTTAATGAGTGAGCTAGCGTTTCCTATTACTGCTGCTGCTCCTACTAGGAAGTGCAGTATATTTCCCAAAGCCAGTGGGAAGAAACCAGGACAAATTAAGATAATTAGAGTTGCACATTGTGCTCCATTCTCATTTGTGTTTATTCCTTGTTATTACAATTTTTCTTAATTGTGTTCTGTAGTAATTCCAGAGGATGCTAATAGGGCAGGCCTTACCTTCAGGCAAAGATTGGCAACATGAGAGGTTTTTATTGCAAGGGTAGCACTTTTAATGCAAGAGCAGCAAATGGGGGAAAGCTATTTCTTTTTCCCCATGCAACTTTGCTACTCAGTATCGCAATAGGATCATGATGAGAACTCAAGTATAGAGAAGTGGGAAAATGATTCTTCAGTTACCAAGCAAGGCAGCACCAGGTAGAGAGCAATAACAGTTCTGGTGAGTTGACAACTTGTTGGCAGATATTTTCATTGGAGAGTGTATAATAGTTTAATGGGAAGCAGAACTTATCATTAAAGGTGACAAGAGACATGACATAGGGAGGTTTTATGAGCCTTGAAAATCATTGGTTCACTGAAGGCTGCTGGTAGACTGAGATGTTCCAGGTTAACCCCACTAAGTATATATATATTCAGAGGCACTGTATTAAAAAAAAAGTCATTTGCCAATTTTACATAGAGTTTAGCTTATAAGAATAAAAGTGTAACCCAAACTGATGGCAAGCAGTATTCCATATACCTCCATGGCCTGTTTCACCCATAATGAATGAATCTTAGTATTATCCAAACCCATCTATTATGGTTTGTTCAGCTATGGCTTATTCAACTAGCTGATGAATAAAAATACAGACATTGCATCATTTAATAGGAACAGTTATAAGTTTTGTTTTCTCTATTGGGTTAGTAACAGAAACTTCTAATTTGGTAACCTTAGTAAACATGGTTCAGATTATTATTATATGGCTCATATTCCTTCATTCGTGCCTCAAAGATACTTAAATTCCTAAAGCTCTCTAATGTCTTGTGTGCATGAGTTCATGGTCTTCTTTTAGTTATAGTACTGGAAAGAAGGCCCCATAATGAAATTATAACCAGGGATAGATATTACTTAAGGAAACTTAAAGGAAAATAAACTTAAATTGTTCATAGCCAGACTTGTTCTTGAACAGTGAAGGAGTCATGGACATGTCTTTGGAGAAGATTCTCTTCTCGTTTGACCAATAATGGCTGATAGTAGTTTACAGATCCAAAATTTCTCTTTTGTCTGAATTCTATTGATTTTTGTGATACATCTATAAGGATCATATGTTCAGGATCTTTTGTTATATACATAAATTATCCATTATGTGATCATTTGTAATATGCTGGACTAGAATCAAGGAGAACCAGGTTTAATTTCATCTTATGAAGTGAAAGATCACTAGAGGGCTTTGGCTTAGTCACTCTGTCTCAGCCTAAGCTATCTTATATATTTATTCTTATGTGGACAAACATGGAGAAGTTGCTAACTATACCATTTTGAATTGCTGGAATAAAGCCAGAATATAACTCTAAGACACAAATTAGTTCATGCATAGATATTCAGTTCGTAACTCAGAATAACAATAAAAACAAAAATAATTTAACATCTTAGTTTGTCCCTTGATACTCTTTATTCTCACTGGAGATTTAAGTTCATCAGAAATTGTATCAAACTTTATTAATGATCTATTCCTTCAAGATAAGCATATCATTATTCATCTACAGTTCTGTATTATATTCATTAATTAGGTCCCTAAACGTTTAATACATTTACTAGCATTATGCTGTTTCTTTATATTATACTGGCAGGCCCTTTTTTCCTTTCCTTTCTTAGTCATATTGATTTGATCAGGCATGGCTTATTAGCATTTAAATCTGCTAACAGCCTATTATCATTTTGTTTGTGGCCAAAATCATTAGTAGGATTCAATGCAGATCAAAAGCAAATGTTAAGTAAGGTGAATACAAATAAAACATTATAGAGCTAATATCACATTCATTAATATATAAGAGTAATAATAATGTCAAAATCAAGACTAGAAGAAAAAAAATCTCTGCCTAAAAGTACATGCTGGTGAAAGTTAAACTATTTGATAGCTTTAAGATAAATTACTTCAAAAAATAATTTGACATTTATAAATAATTAGATATAACTGAAGACAGTTTTGAAGTATTATAATGAAAAATGATATTTCTCTTTTTCCCTTCCTTCCTTTTATCCTTCCAGAACATTAGAAAAGGGAAGACTTATTTCCACAATTTAGTCATGCTTCTTTCCTCATGCATGCAATTATTGTGTTCAGTTTGAAGTTTAACACTGATCCTAGCTGGACATGACACCCGACTCAGTTCTAATGCTTAGACTTAAATCAGAACAGAAAGCCATAGTTTAACGCTAGTTTTTGGATTGGGGGGTAGGTCTAGCTATAACATTATTGCTTATGTATCCTACTAACCTCTTGTAAGTTTAGTCACCTCAATGAGGTGCTTTGTGCCTCTAAGCAATGTTTCTCAACCTTAATCATTTTAAGTTACGTGGATCTGAATTCCCAGAATTGGCTGGCTAGGGAAATTTGGGAGTGGAAGTCCACAAATCTTAAAATTGCCGAAAAATACTGCTCTAAGGCAAAGCACCATTCGCTTAATAGAGGCAGAGACACTGTGTGAAGTCCTCAGTGAGGCAAACTGCATAGGATTGCAGCTTTGTTTTAGCTTCTGACACTCACAAAAGCCAGAACCTGCTTCTGTACAAATGAAGAGCTTGTAAAGAAATCTCTCCCGGCTAATACAAATGCTGCAAGGGGGCTGTGGTAAAGATCAAAGCAAAGCAATTTCACTTTCATTTTTTTCTTAGACATGAGGGCAGTGGGTCTACAAGGGGGAGGAGCCAAATGATGATTTGCAATGCAAACATTATCCTTTTTGTACATGTGTTGTGGTATTGTTCGTATGTATGAACCTTGCATTGGAATACTGCCATTGTCATTTTTGCTGAAATTGTGGTTCCTACAGATATGTTGGAATGAATGGGTCATGGTGAGCCAGCGAACAGCTCTTTATAAGACCAGCGAAGCCCTATGTGTGTCTTTAGTTAACAATAACCATGAAATTATGAACTGAAAGTGAAGAAATTAAAAAAAAGAGAGATTCCAGAGTATGCTTTTTGTTTCCAGTTTTTATCATGGTCTAGAGCAGGGGTGGGGAATTATGGCCCTTTTATAACTTGTGGACTTCAATTCAGGGAGTTGAACTACACAAGTCATAAAGGGGCCCTAGTTACCCACCTCTGGTCTAGAGGAACATTTGCCCCAAAATATATCATATATGAAAGATATATGCCCAGATAGTGCACAGGTTTTCCTTTTACCTGCCCTTTTGTTAACTGAATAAATGAGAAGAAAATTTCAATGTGCTGTATGCACATTCAGATGTGATGAATTACTTTGCAGCCCTCATTTTTCTCTTTGACCCCAACCAGCCAAGTTTTCTTTACAAGCTGGAAAAAAATGATCCAGGGTTCTATATTTCCCAGTTAGCTCTGTTGAATAGAAACCAGTTTCATTTGCATATAATGATTGGTTAATAAACAGCCATAATTTGCTAGTAACAAGCCAGGACTGAAGTTGGCAGAATAACAGGATATCAACACATTTTCCAGTTCAGGTAAGACAGAAGGATTTTTATCAGTAGCACAGGAGGTAATTACCAGCCAACTCTCCTTATAAGATAGAGCTGTTTTATTTCTATGTGGGGATTTCACCCCTTTATTATAAGCTGAATTCTGTCCCTCCATTCCCATACACATGGATGAGGAAGTAAAGAAGATGAGACAGCAAGAGAGAAATAGTTATCTACTGTCTAATATATTGCTTATATAGTACAGAAAATAAAGATGTTAAGTTATTCCCTAACTCTCCCTTCTAGTTTTATCTCTGACTTTTCTTTATATTTCCCTTCCAGTCAAGACAATTAAAAGAAACATTTATAGCTGATTTGGCATGTAGGTCTAACTCAGCAATTAGAAGCTAATTGGGAAAGGAAAAAAATGGGTATTTTTATCTGGCTGCTGAGTAGACTTTTTTGCCCCATTTTTTTTTAAACCACCCCATGCTGCTGTGGCCTGAGGAAGTTTGGTAACAGAGTAATTGTACAGGAAAAGTAAATTTCTTTTGTCTATTCTTTCCCTTGCTTTCATCCTTAAATATCTGTAAGTGCTTCATCAGAAACAAACAAAAAAGTTCATCCAGTACTTAGGAGATGTATTTTCCAGATTGCTTTAAATTACTTTGGTATTCCATTTTAAAAAACTAACTAACTAACACGAGTTGACTCACTATGATAGATTTCCTCTAGATAACCAGACTTTCTGTCTCCCAAACCTTCTCAACCCAGTTTGCTTATTCAGATAAATTATGTGACCAACCATAAAAAAATGCTAACAACATCACACAAAAGCAGTATTTATTTACAACCGAACACCCTTTGTAATAATTAAACACATATGAATAAAACAATGAAATCTAAGTACCTAATAGCCCATTTGAAAAAAAAAAGGAAAGAAAAACATCCATAAATTCAACTAACATCCTGGTCTGATGCCTGAAGGAAAAGTCAGTCTTCAAGCCCTTCACAAAACTAAAAGGTTCAGGACCATCAGAATGTTGGGTGGCAGATGCTGTTCCATTGAGTAAAGACCCCAACAGAGATGGCGCACCTCTCGGGCCCTACTACATGACATTGTTTCCCAGAAGGTGTTCAGAGCCTGCCTTACCTTGCTAGATCTGTTGAGAGCAGTGCCAGGCAATGCTACAAATAATTTAGTCTTACACCATGCAGTGCTTTATAGGTGATCATCAACATCTTGAATTGCATCTGGAAACTTATTGGAAGCCATTGCAGCCTATGAAACAGTGCATACCAAATTGTATACACTGCTATGTTCTAGACCAATTGCAGCTTTTTGTTGTTCTTCAAAGGCAGCTCCATGTATAGCACATTGCAATAATCCATCCAGGAGGCAGCCAAGCGTGACAGCGCGAGTGTTCAGGTAGAGCGTGAGTGTTCAGGTAGAGTGCAATTGGTTCACTAGAAATAGGTGAAGGCTATGCAGTCCATGGCTGCTCCTTGAGCAAGAACTATGAGTCAGAAGGCTCTCCAAATGTGTACTTACTCTCAGGGAATGCTTTAGGCATGAGAGCTGGCTGGGTGACTTTGGGCCAGTTACTCTCTCTCACTTAGTCCAATCCATCTCACAGGTTTGTGGTCATGGGCAAAAGAGGACTATTAAGTATGTTGACTGCCTTGAGGTATATATATATATTCATTGTATATTTATTTATTTTTATTTATTTAGCACTTAGCAATAGCACTTAGATTTCTATACCACTGCATAGTGCTTTGCAACCCATTGTAAGGATTTTACAGAGTAAGCATATTGCCCCCCCAAACAATCTGGATCCTCATTTTACTGACCTCGGAAGGATCGAAGGCTGAGTCAACCTTGAGCTAGTCAGGATCGAACTGCTGGCAGTGGGCAGAATTAGCCTGCAATACTGCATTCTAACCACTGCAACACTATTTATTTATTTATTTGTTTGTTTGTTTGTTTGTTTGTTTGTTTGTTTGCTGTATATTGTACATTTATTGTATACTGCCAAGAATATATCAGAGAGATGGGTGGCTACATGAATTTGATTAAAAAAAGATTACCAGTATTTATTTTGCACACGAGCAGGCGCGCACGCGTGTGTGCACACATACACTGTCTCTTTCTCTCACACACACGCATACACACAGAGTATATGGTAAATTTGCATTTTGCTGCTTCTGATGATGAGTGGTAAAATCTCTGAAACTCATATTAACCATGCTTGCTTAATAATTGTAGTTAACTATTAAGTTAACAGAATTAAAGTTACAGAGACATACTATAACTACCTCTCATGTTTCATCTGCTATTTTCAAGTAAACCATAAAAATGTGTGAGGCATATGTTGTGAATGTTTGCCTCAATAATTTGTGTCAATCTTTCCTGTATCAACTTTTGTTGCCTAAAACGAAAAGCTTAACTGATTCCAACTGGATCAGCTAAGGAGAAATCCATATGTGACTGTGACTCCCTCTATAATTATATGAAATTAAAAAGTGATGTTGAGTTGTACTTAAATTGTAACAGAGCCACATAAACTGTATAGACAGAAAAAAATTATACCAACACAAACAAAAGCACATCAACCTTACAACCTCAATTTTTTTTTTGTTAAAAATAAAATAAGCCAAATTAAGGAACGGAATATATTCCTTAATGACACAGAGGCTTGGACAATTCTCATTTCGCTTGTCAGCTGAAAATAGGGAATGAAGGAGCCAAACAGGATTCTTTACAACATACTTTCCATAGAATGAGTTTCAGTTCTGGGAAATTATCGTCCAAGCATTGATAATTATATCCTGTAGATGGACCATGAAACAGAATTTCACCTCAAAATCAGCACACACAAAGAGCGGTACCATTAGGGATTGATTGATTAAATTTATATGCCTTGTGGTTTGAGGCAACTTTCTACAGTTTACAATATAATAAAACATAGAAATGTAAAAACAATTAAAAAAACCAGAGTAAAATTACAAAAGGTTAAATACAGACTAAAAAATCACGAGTTTTAGCAGCGCAACAGTGGTGTCTTCTCTGACACTACAACAATCACTTCCAGCCTACATTCTCCATCAGGCTCCAGACTAACGGGCAGAGGCACATTTTCAGATTTCCTGAAAGCCAAAAGGGTGGGGACAAATCTCATTTCCAGTGGCAAGATTTTCCAAAGGGTGGGGGTCTTCGGCAGAAAAGCCTCTTCTCATGTACTCCATTAGCTAAAATTTCTAGGCCTTTCTCCCAGAACAAGTGGGGCAGGGCAGGTCAATCCCATTGGGGCAAGATGGTTCCTCAGATACCCCAGACATAAAGGTGATGATCAAAACTTTGAATTTGGTTGATGGGACAAAAGGCAAATTGCCCTCTGGGACATCCAAAACCACCACCACATTCCTAAAACTGCACCCTCTTCATGGATGTTCCTCCATTCCATTTTTTTCCTTTTTCCAAAGAAACAGTAAAGAGTTTAGAGGTGTATATAAAAGGAACAGAATCTCCTGCGGAATTCATCATTTTCATCCACATGATGGAACCAACATTGGACCATTTTGACACAAGTTCCATCTTTCATACATGCGTATGACACATAGCTAGATACAAAAGTGATGGAGTCATTTGATCCCCTCATCCTGCCACACTCCTGATACCACTAAAAAGTGGAAGCCATCTGCCCCCATTCTGTGTGTTTCCTGGTAAAGGAGAGTACAGGAGAAGAATATGTATATAGTAAATGTCTCCTCTCTGTGTTAACCTGTTCATTCCCTTTTCGTTGCTTAATCAGGGCCAGAATGTGTCTACTATTCTACACAATTGTGGGACTGAAATTTTATTCTACAGAAGAGAAGAACAGCAAGAGAAGAAGACTGCTGAAGAAAACTCCTGGATTATGGGACCTCACATTGTGTTACAGCTCTAAGAACTTTAATGCTTCATGGTAGCTCCATAAAGGTCCCTTTCAGAGACCAAAGCATTCTGAACCTTAAAAGTCAAAACCAAAGCTTTGAACCTGGGATTTTATGGAAAGGTAATGAATGAAGTTGGAAATATTAGTCTTCTATTGTAGGTCCAGAAAACAGAAGGCTTCTTTCTCAGCTACATTTTGCTCCAATTGATATTCTTGGAAGTGTCATGTATAACCAGTAATCCAATTTGGATGTTATCAGACATGCATAACAGAAGCCAGATCAGTCTCTTCCAGGAAAGGCCTGAACTGACATCATTTAGACTGTCTAAGTATATAGTTAACTAGTGTACCACCTGGTTTCCATGAGCAATACAGCCTGCACATGCCATGAAAGCTTGATTATTATAGGCTGCAGGCAAAACATTTTCCTCCAGAGAGCCAAATGTGATGCAATAGATAGTTTGTGTCTGATACTCCGAACATTGTAGAATAACATGTCCAGAGCCTCCATAAAATGTGGTATGTGTTCTTGCGTCATTTAATCAAATCCAAAGGATGTATATAACTTAATTATAAACCTTCTAATAACTATTTCCTCTATTTGTCAACAAATATAGTTATCTAAAAATCAGTACAGCTGTGCATTCAAAATTCTGGTTATTTGGCTTATTTTATGTTTATGTATTCTATTAGGAGAACATACACTTTCATGTGGCATTCATGACGCAATATACAATACAGAAAAAAGTCTTTCATGTTAATAATTTGAACTAGCAATAACCTTATTTAGAGCCATCTTTCATTATAATTGATTCATGTATTTCACTTAGCTGTTTAACAAGGAAAGTTAATATTTATTGGCTACATCCGTAATGTATATAGCCTTCCAGTTACATATTGAAAGTTTATGTTCCTATTTTCTTTGCAACTTCCCTCATAAATCTCTAATCTTTATGAAGAGAGTCTTCTTCCTATCTACAGAAGAGATATTGTAGTGCAGGGAGAAAAAATTCAGTCAGTACTGTCTGTTCTGTTGATAGGAGGTCACTGCTACAACCTTTACATTTAAATCAACATTATTACTTATATTACTAAGTAAACATATTGATTGATTTATTGATTATGTGCCATCAAATTGATGTTGACTCTTAGCAACTGCATAGATAGATTTTCTATGTGACAATCTACCCTCAACCTGAACCTTCAGGTTTTCCATTACTGGTTAATTGAGTCCGTTCCCTTCCAGCTGGCTGTTTTCTTCTCCTTCCTTCCACTTTTCTCACCAATTCATTCATTCATTCATTAAATTTGTTTATGATTTTTTAGAGAACTATGTCTTCACATAATATCCCTGAAGCATGATAAACACGATTAGAATAATTAACCAGTGGAACGGCTTTCCTTCAGAAGTTGTGGGTGCTCCATCACTGGAGGTTTTAAAGAAGAGATTGGATACCCACTTGTCTGTAATGGTATAGTCTCCTGGTTGAGCATGGGGTTGGGCTAGTAAACCTCTAAGGTCTCTTCAAACTCTGTTATTGTGTTATTCTGATAACTTCAGCCTGCTCATTTATGAATCAGTTTATTTTTTAAATAATTATTTGTCTTCTTGACTGTCCCATGTTATTGACTGTCCCGTGTATATTTAATTAGGAGTCTAATTCAACACCAAAGTTCTTAAGCATCAATAGTCTTCCTAACCTGCTTCTTCAAACTCTAAAGCAAGCCTCTTAGATGAAAATACAACATATCTTTGGAGGCTGTAACCCTCTAACATACCACCATCCTCAACTTATGATCAGAACTGGGAACAGAGTTTCCATTGTTAAGCAAGACGTCTAAGTGATTCATGCCCGATCCTTTTTCCATGGTTGTTAAGCAAATCACTGCAGTTGTTAAATGAATCACACAATTGTTAAGGGAACCCAGCTTCCCCCATTCACTTTGTTTGGCAGAAACTGGCTGGGAAGGTGGCAAATGCACACAGATGCACATATACTGGTTGTCAAGTGCTCAAGTTTTACTCATGACCATGTGGATGCTACATGCAAGGTCTGGTCCTAAGTCACTGTTTTCAATGCCATTGTCACTTTGAGCAGTCACTAAATGAACTGTTGTAACTTGAGGACTACCTGTATTTCATCTCAAAGCAAAGGAAAGTGGGAGAACTCCACATACGAGTATTTATTTTTTTATGCATGTTTAATCAAATATTTCTGGTGTCTTAAACAAACAAAAAACAATTTCTTTTCCATTCAATTCCATTTTGGAATTCCCCAAAATGCATAATAAAGTTCTGACACAGCATTGAACTCTAGTCCAAAACTGGATATATCAGGGGTCCCCAAGCACCGGTCCATGGACCGGCACCAGTCTGCGGCATACCAGAAACCGGTCCGCGCAAACAAGCAAAGCCCCATCCGCACACGAAACCACGCTCCCTCTGGTCTGCGGAAAAACCTCTCTCCACAGAACTCAGAGAACTTAAATCTCTGAACATTGTCATCACACTTATGACTGCTGTAGCATCCCCATGGTGCCCAAAAGGTTGGGGGCTACTGGGATATGTGACCCATTTGTTGCTTAGCAATACTGATAATTAAACGATGCCCTTTACAGCTAGTGTAATAAAATCCATTGTTTATTTATTTACATTACATACATACTGTACATAATACCTTGGGGCTTATAGATTGCTTCAATACACAGACTGCAAACAGCTACACTAGTTTTCCCTCTGGTCTTGTTTCTGTGAAAAAGAGAAAGGGGCTCTTTTTTTTTTCTGTCAAGCGAAAGACAAAATGGAAGAGAACTTAAATCTGTGAATGTGGTTATCACACTGATGACTGCTGTAGCATCCCCATCATTGTCATGGGGGGATGCTTGAGAACTGACTCCTATTTACGACAGTTGCAGTGTCCAGGGGTCACATGATCACTTTTTGCAACCTTCTGACAAGCAAAGTTAATGGGGAAGCCAGGTTCATTTAACAACCATGCTATTAACTTAAGTGATTCACTTAACAAGAAAGGTGGTCCAATGGGGCAAAATTCACTAACAAATGTCTCACTTAGCAATAGAAATGTTGGGCTCAATTGTGGTTGTAAGTTGAGGACTGCCTGTAGTTGATTTTGAAAAGCTAAATGAATCAAACTTGGTTAATGCTTGAGACAATACCAGCAGGAAATTCTAGGGTTATAGATTAAATTGGGAAATAAATAAATTGAAAAAAAAACATTCCCAGAAACAGTAATGGTAAACCACTCCTGCATTCTTATTAAGAAAATAATACTGTAAGGACATTACATATGGCCATTGCAAGTCAAACTCAACTCAGTATGTGTAGCTTAGAGATATATGTACATGGTTTGCAGGCTCATCTTCTTTTTACATTATAAAATTCCGACAGAAGCTTGAAACTGTTAGCATGAAGATTGGTTGTTCCCTTTAGCATTTAGCCAGGAGGTTAGTTGATCTCTGGTGGTGATTTGCTTTTTTTGTACTGGGGATTGTTGTTTTAACCAGGACATTGTGGGGCATATGTTATTGCAGTGGTTTTAATCTTTTATGCCACCCAGAATCGCTGATGTGAGAGGGGTAGCTCTATAAATCATTTAAATAAATAAAACTAGTAGGATGGAAATCTGGTATTCTTAAATTTCTACTCCTGCAAATCCTCTCTAGATCTTCATTTCTAGCCCTATATTATCCACTGTAATATTATCTTGGTAGCTCCTGCTGTCCCTATCTTCCATGGGATACTTCATCTGCTGCTTTAATCCTGTTGTATGAGGGAGGGCTCACACAAATCTGTGCTGCCTTATGGGTGAGTAAAAAATGGGGTGAAGGATATAATAAAAGAAATTTTATAGTTTTATGTCCTGTCTATGTAGCACCATGATGAGAGAATAATTTGAAAACTATTCGTAAATCCCTCCAATAATTTGTAAACTAACAATGTTTAATTCTCCCTTGTAAGACTAACACTTTTAAATGAATTTTAAATGTTCCCCATTTTGCTTAAAATGAACGCTGCATCAAATTGTTTACGGCAAAGATGGATAATCTTCTTTGCCTTCTGCAATATGCCAGCTGAGTGGTATTTCTCGATGGTTCATTGTGTCTTATTCTTTGTTGGTTTTTCTTGTTCAGTGTTCTTGAACTCCTATTGCTGGAAGTACTTAGCTGAGAGATTCACAGAAAAAGCACATTGCATGGGGTGGGTGACCTATGAAGTCAGACATAAAAGGCTTCTGTTTCATTCTCATCTCCCACCCCCCAACATTGTTCCACTTGATTCTGAAGGATTAGTAGCTGTGTGACACTACACAGCAGTCATTTTGCTCCCTTGAGTAGCCAGTTAAATTTGTCAATCTCTTGTTCTCTTCTCTGTCTCTCTAGATTTCCCCCCAACAATCAATCAGCTGCTGGAGCCTAAAGACAAATGCATTGTTCTGTTTCATTTGAAACTTGCAAGATTCTGGGAAAAGGTTCACATATTCTACAAATATTTAAAATGCCTCTAGGCCTCTTATTATTAAATATAATAAGGTAAAGCTAGAGTAGCACATTCACTCAGCTTTTAGCTGTACTTCCCAAACAATCTTGGAGCCAACAGGAAATCATACCTTCCTAAATCCTGCTGCCTCCTCAAAAAGACTTTCATCATGTACCCAAAATAGATCCATACTGCCTTTCTGTCTATGTAGTTTTTATGTTTGACATTCCCAGGACCATGCTCTGGTGCTTGTATTGGTTGAAACTGTAGTCTTGCCCAACATCTAATAGGTGAAAAGACTCTTGCAGTTGACATGCAGAAGACTCTGGTTACTTGGTCACTAACATGTTCTTTTTTCCTTTCTCTCATATCCACTAAGGATGGAAACAACAATAATAATCCCCTAGTGATGCACTTCCTTGACATGGTTGTGAGCTTGCATGCTCTGAGATGAGAACCATGCCAGAGGTTCAATCATGTTCAACTGGACAGGTTTTGCAGAGGACCCAGATGAAGAGTGTCTCTTCCGTAAATAATATGGCGAGATATAACTTACATATACCAGATTGGTTGGTGCCCAAATCAACAAGGACTGCACTAGCTGTTGGAGTTCCTGGACACCTGATGTGAAATGGGCTGCAGGATTCAGATCTGTTGGCTGAATAATCAAAGCCAACAGTTGTAGGATTACTGGAAGAAAAAATATTTACTTGGAATAGCTTAGTCCTGCAGTGATACCTTTAATACCACCAGACAATCACAACTGCTTACCTCAAGTCCTTGGGAAGGATCCAATAGGTAGATAAAAATGCCAAATTCAGTCTAAACATCTGGCTGACTATGAGATGAACCATAATACTTCTTTATAACTATGATTACTACTAGGTTGACTATTATATTCCAGAAAAGAGAGTGGTTCTAGTTTTTGGCTGCCATATGATGATTGACGGGGATGTAGTCCCTGGATAAGTTTTGTTGAAGGGCAGCAGTTTGAGAAAAGGGGGGTTATTGATGGGGTCAGGATAAAAACTATAAATTATGCTAAGAACATAACTTGGGATGAGTAAGTAAGGAACCAGAGCTTTCAGGATGGGAATTCCCATCAAATAAATATGAAAGCAAATTCTCTGAATTATACTTTCCATTACATGTGCTAAGCCAGGAATGAGAGTTAAATTCAGGGTTGTACGGTTAATCAGTTAATCAAGCCATTAAAAAAGTAGTTGTGAAAACCATATTTTTGGTCTTCCTCACAGCCTAACTGAAGAACAGCTACTGAGCAGAAGGAGGTGGTTCCACAGTAGACTTATCAGATAAACTGGGGTCAAGCAAATTGCTACCTCTGATCTTGTAATCTCAAACCTCTTCTTCCATGGATCTGGATGGGAGATCTTGAGATGGGATAAGTGTAAAAACACTACTTTCATAACAGAGCACCTAAAGCTGCTTCAGCTGTGGAGTAAAGGAAGATACAAGTCCTAGTATGTAAGAAAAGTTTCCCTGGGACTAAAAAGCCCATCTTTTCACTTTCACTTTAAAGGGAGAAAAGCTCTTAGAATCTGGTCCATTAGGAAACCTAAAGGTTTTCCTTCTCTTAATCCAGGGCTCTTCAAACTTGGCCCTTTTATGACTTGTGGACTTCAACTCCCAGAATTCCTCAGCCAGGCACACTGGGAGTTGAAGTCCACAAGTCATAAAAGGACCAAGTTTGAAGAACCCTGTCTTAATCTATTGAACCAGCCAATAGTTCACCATGTCTAGAAGCCTTGTCTAAGAGGAAGGTGAAAAAAAAATTGACTGATTCTAGAAAAGAGCTCCCTTATGGAGTGATGGAAAAACAAGGCAAGTTTAAGAAGACAGTGAGATAGTCTGCTCAAATAGATGAGTAAATAGGTGAGTAAAGCTCTCCCCAAAAATGGGACCTATCCCAACAGTAGCTGTTACACAATAGCAGCATAATGAAAAAGCAGAAGTTGGGCTGCTGTGGTTACACCTGGAAGCAGTTACATAGTCTTATTGTGTAGTTGATGTCTCTGCACTGATTGCTTCTATGACTTTTGCTGTAATAAACACAGCCACCTACCGTGTTTTTGAACTTTGTAAGATGTATGTTTTCTTCAACATCCCGTAGGAGATGGAGCATTCCCAGTCTCTAACACAATGGCTAATGGGAAGCGATTATAACATGCTTTTTCTCTTTTTGCTGAGGCACAAGGCGATTCATAGCTTACCTCTTACTTTTGTTTACTTTATTTGTATCTGATGGCTGAGCCCAGTGGGATGTAATTCCCTCCATCACAATCAGCAGGAACTTTTCCATTCTCTTCGGTGAGAGAGGATGGTGCTGGGGTGAGCAAACAATGAAAGGTAGCTGTTGCCTTATTTGCAGAAAAGGTTTAGGACTGACAATTGTAGAACAGAGATCTGTTGGGCAGTAGAAAATTATCTGAATTGGAAACTTTTATGAAACTTTCTCATCCAATGGATAAAACTGGGCAAGTTTGAGTGCTTTTAGCGATGAAGATATTTGTCAGGCTAAAGCCCAAGAAATTATGCATAACAATTAAACCAGAGTTCAGTTCTTTATTTGCTTTCACACAATAGGCTGAATCTTGCCAGACTAACCCTTACTATGCTCAGCCTAATGGATGTACCTTGGGTGATTCTAAGGGGCAGTTATCCTAACTCTCCTTTTCTACCTCATATCCAACTCCAAATTATGCTGCCTCTGGTCTTGCCCTTTTTTCTGGAATCTGCCTCCTTCCTAAGAAACGATTTACAACCGATCCTCAAACATGCAACTTTGACAGAATCTTCATGATCATATGATCAAAATTTGGGCACTTGGCAACTAGCATGTATTTTCAATGGTTGTAGTGTCCTCGGGTCATGCGATCATCATTTACAACCTTCCCACTGGCTTCTGGTAAGCATAGTCAGTGGGGGAAGTTGGGTTTGCAAGATTCACTTAACAACTGCAGTGATTTGCTTAGCAAAAAAGATCATAAAACTTGGTGTGACACACAACAACTGTCTTGCTTAGGAATGGAAATTCTAATCACAGTTGTGGCTGAACGTCAAGGACTACCTACAGTCCATCACTCTAGCTTCCCCTCCATAGGCACCACCTCTCCTGGGTATTATATTTATTCACAATCCAGTCTCCAAAATGAGAAGTCAGAGTATGTAATTACATAATATGATCATGCTTGGAGTGTTAAACATTGCCGTAATCTCTGTCAGTGTGCTAAATCCCCATCAGGCTGTTTTGGCAGTGAGGAACTTTTACATTTATTAGATAATAGATAGCTAGAGGGAGAGACGAGGAGTGAAGAAGATTGGATGGTCAGTGGAAGATCTTTTGCCATTTAGATATTTCAGAGGCATTAAATACTCCCTGATTATTCTGTCACACATTCATTTTATTTTATTGCTGGTTTTTATCTGAATAAACATATAAATTAAGTGCTGTAAGGTATCAGCCATAACTCAGCGATAGAGGAATGATTTGCAGACGGAGGGTCTCCAAGTCATTGGATTCTCCAGTGAAAAGTTAATGAAATTATTTTCTGCCAGACACCCTGGTCGGATGAAGCAATGAGAGCTACCAGATCTGCAAACTCCTCTTTGTCTTTGTTGCCACTGAGTGGTTGTCCAGAGTTTTGTAGCCCGAATCCTGCACTATGTTTAATAAGAAAGTACATGAATCAGGGAGGTGTTCAGGTACAAGCCTTACGGGGGTTATAAATACAATTAATTCTTGGAGACCACAGAGCAATGGTCCAGAAGCTACCTACTCTTTTCCCCATACGCTCAGACTGAATAGGGAAGAGCTGTTGTAGATCATTGGTGGAGTTTCCTGATACTGTTTTATGCCAATTATTTGCTTGGAATTTGGCAGTCCAAATATGGCCACCCAGTAGGAGGTGCAAAGGAAGAGAATGTGGAAGGAGGGAGGAGCAAATAAATTAAAGAAAAATAACACACAGTAGCTGTTAACATTTTCTCCATTGCTGCAGGGGAGAAGCAAGGGGTGTCCCGAAGGTTTTGCCTGGCAATTCCCTGGCAACCTCTATTAGCTATACCCTTCTGTCCCCATTCTCCCAACCATATATGGGCTGCAGAGGTATCAATGACAGCAAACAGGTACAGAATATTGAACAGTTTGTTAGGGATTGTCTGAATTTTGGCAGCAGTACAGGTATGGACACCCTCTCCTCTTTCTGTTCCCCATCCTCAATTGTTGTGCTGAAAGAGTGCTCAGTACCTAACCTCTGCCATATTGGGGGAGGAGCATGATTGAGTAGTTTACTGTGGCTTTCAGAGGTCTCTCCTGAATCTCTAACTATCTCCAGATGTTTGATAGCTGATGATGGGAGAGCACTCTGTATGAGATCTCAAGAGATACATACTGGTAGTCTTTGGACATTGACCATTTGCAGTTATGACAGTGGTGACAAAGTAACTTTGTGACCAATGCCCTTATTTCTGTCATTTGCAGTATATCTCTGTCTCCTAGACATGTGTTCACCATTACAGTCAGTATGTGTCGTTAGTATGTGTCGTCTGTGCCTGTGTTCCCCCCCCCATTGCATAGAGGTGAGATTGCCTAAATAATTTTGCTGCAAACTGTGGAAGAAAAGATAAAAGTTCTGAGATGTCATTCATTAATTCCATATCTAAATATGAACTGAGATGAAACTTCAAGATTAACCAATCTTCGAGCACCTTTGGCCTCCAAAAGAACATTTTTCGACCATGAATACTGAGTTTACATTTGCCACAATCGGCTGCACTGTATAGGTTTGGAAGAAAATTAATCTCATTGTGAGATTTCCATATTAGAACATAAATGACAATGGGTTCTGTTGAATACCAGCATAAGTGTGATTACACTGCATGTGCCTCTTCCCAGACACATATACACAACCTTAACAAAAAGAGCCAAATAGGATCTAGCAGGGACTCTTCTGTTTTGTCATTTATTTTAAGAGAGCAGGTTAGCTGGGTGACTTTGGATGACTTATTCTTAGCTTCTACTCCATATATATCAAACAAGAATAGGAAACCACTCTTTTTTCTACGTCCAGCAAAGCAGCTTTGCTATTGATAATGAAATAGTTATGTCCCTCAGGACAAAGGCAATGATGCAGTAGCCATTTATAGGATTAGTATGTAGATTTCATTAACCCAGTATTATTATCCTCTTATATCAGTGTAGAAATATTATGGAAGGGATATCTAAATAGGGTGAATCAGTGTAAGTATAGCTTCCAGGGATGATAATCATTTCAGAATAATGAATGAGGAATAAAAACATGATCCAGCCAGTATGCCTTTGGCAATGTTTTTACTCTTATATTGGAATATTTGTAGCATTTGAAGACTAAATAGTTATATTAAATTAATTGTTTAAGATTATTTGTATCCATTCATACTTCCTACAACTTCTGTTTTAATTAGGAACATTTTTATATATCAAGAATTCAGCATATTTTATGACATATTTTTTCCAAAAAGAATCTTATGCAATTAGCCTCCATTTCCTTTGTACTATACCCACCATTATTTTGCATAATGTTTAATAACCCTATCGATTTCATAGATGTATTTAATAAGTTCTAAAAATGGAGCAGCTAATTACTTGTTGGTTAATAACTGAGTTGCTTAAATGTAACTATATTTCTGGACTTGCCTCTGATTAAAATCATGATGTTAATTTATATTTTTGTTTAAAAATCTTGCTAATGAAAAGAGTAACAGTTACTTTGAGAATTGACAGGAAGCTTACAACTGTAATCCTATTGGTGATGGGTTTTCCTGTAAATGAAATTCTTCATAAAATAGGTGCCTGTAAATGAAATTCTTTATAAAATAGGAACAATATTCATGGTTATAATCAAGGTGGATTCTCATGGAGCACAGTTTGAAAAACCTGATCCAGATTACTGAGGGCACATCAGACAACTTAAGAAATTTCACATCTGCACTCTCCGCTCAATGTTTGGTCTTTGTAGCAAGAATGTACCTCCAATCTGGAGATCTTGGATTGTGTGCAGTCTATCAGTATTGAGTCCCTGATTATCAGAACCCAGATGAGGTGGGTGGGACACACCATCAGAATGGATGACTGCCATATTTCTCATTAGTTTCTCTGCTGTGTACTGGAGTCTGGGAAAAACTTTGAAGTTCACCATGCAAGAGGCTGTGAAAGAAACTCTACAACACTGACACATCCAGGGAACTAGAAGCTTTAACTATTGACAGACCTTGCTGATGAGCTCTGTGCTATGAGGCATCCACCAGTTTTGAAGGCAGGTGCCACCAAAAATTGATAGAAAACCATGAACGGAATCACAGACTAACACCTACAGTTACTACACAATGGACTTTCAGTGCCTCCCCCCTTATTCTAGACTCTGCCCCTCCAGACTAGGACTGCAGAGCCATATCTATATCTACAGATGAACTGCACAAGAGTGTAACTTCTTTGAACCCAAAGGACTATCATATACAGAATAATAAAAAATAGAAATATCTGTTTGTCCATAGACTATTCTGAACCCAATTGTTCTTCGATTACCTTCATACTTCTCTTTTGTTTTTCTGCCCTATCCTTCTCTACTGGAATCACTTTGTTTTATAAGAAGCCAGAATGCTCAGTTTAAATGCAGTTTGACTAAGCCTCAAATGCCACTTCCTTGGTTTCCTATAAGCTACTTAGAAAAATAAGAGAAACTAGGCATCCAATGATTCAATATCCATATTTTGGAAAGACAAATGTCTATTAAAATAAGAAAGTGATGTAACCTTTTTTTTGAATATACGACATTTGTGGCATACCAATTGCTTTGATACGCTTGTTGTTGTGAAGGAGGTGCATCAATGAAAGTCTGCAAAAAGGCACTCTAACCCCTGAATTTATGGACTGGCCCTGTTACAGATGACTAAATAAAATTAATGATTAATCATACGAAGTGTTCCTTTTTTAACTAATGTTTTGTAGTCTCTGAATGTTGCTTCTGCTGTAGTCTGAGTGATCCACTCACTTAGAACATCCTGGTGATTTCCATAATCACATTTACAGTTTTGGATATATAACTAAAAAGAAAGAGAAATGATCTGTTAATGGTACATATGGGAGTAAAATATCTTCCTGACAAGATTTTCCTTTGGTGCAGTTGACTTTATCTTTTCTGGGCATTATGCCTAAAAGTTCATATATCGGCTTACTTTTTGAATATATTTGAAATATATATACCAGCAGCAGCACTATTGCTTCAACTGATCTTCATCCAATTTGAGCAGAAGCCAAACTATTACAAAATTATTTCGTGCTGATACTTCAGTTTGTATCACTTTTGCAAAGGACAGGTTTCCCTATCTTTCTGCGGATCACAAATGCCTTTAAATGGCTCCAAAAAGCATTTGTCAAATGACTGAAATATTTGCATTCCGTGCATAATTCTACCAAAATGGATGCACTCTGTTTTACCTGGAAATGACTGAGAAATTTCAGATATGAAATATGAAATGTGCTGGTATTTATTTCTGCAGCAATCTTTCCTTGCTGAACATACTTACAGAAAAATAGTGTGATATAAACAGTCTGAGCAAATTTACTTTCTTTTTAATTATATCTTATTTTGTCCCATAATTGTCAGTGCTATACTTTTTAAAAATTCTGTAACAATGTAAGTAGTACAATGTACTATTTATGTTACTGAGATGTAGTAGCTCTGTATCCAGCCAGTTCATTGTAGCTAAACAGTCAAATGCTGCGTTTGAGTTCCTAAACCACAAGGTATGTTTATTAATGGTTTGTGTTCTGCCATACACAAGGAATGTGCTAGCCCAGGTCTTGTATCAGATCTTAGGTTTTGTAGAAAAGGTAACTTGCTTGTGGAAAAAAAGCAGCAGTAACTCATCAAGTTTCATGCCCAACAAAATACTGTCACCCGTTTCATCCAGGAAAGAATTCTAATACAAACCTAGTACAACATTCAGGTCACCTGTTCAGAGATAATAAGCATGCATATTTTTGGAAGTCCAGCAGCATAGAACTTAAAATGGTGAAATGGACAATCTGTCTTCCCACTTGAGCAACAGATCCCCCTCTCTCATTTTAGCCTTTACATTGAAGAGACATCCCTGATTTCACTACAGAAATATAACAAATGGCTTAGGACAGTGGTTCTCAACCTTTTTAATGCCGCGACCCCAACCGGTCGTAAGTCGAGGACTAAACCGGTCGTACGTTGAGGACTAAACTGGTCATAAGTCGAGGACTAAACCGGTCATAAGTCAAGGACTACCCAACCGGTCGTAAGTCAAGGACTTTCCCTGCCCAGGAGCGCCGCGCATGCGTGGTTCCGCCCCCTGCGCCAGCCGAGGCATAGCTGGCAAGCGGCAGAGATGGAGCAGGCCGACCACCAGCTGGCCCACCCCAAGGGAGGTAAGGCACCCGCCAGAAAAGGGGAAAAAATGGCGGACAAAAAAATGGCAGACAAAAAAAATGGCGGACAGCCTTGCTTGGCGACCCCTGTGAAATGGTCGATCGACCCCAAATGGGGTCCCGACCCACAGGTTGAGAACCACTGGCTTAGGACATGATTGTGGGACTGATTCTTTCATTCTGAACTTGCCTGGCTATTTAGATCTGCAGGAGAGGCCCTTTTGAAGATGCCACAGGAGCCAGATGATATATGAAAGAGACACAGGCTTTCATTCGTATGACTTTAGGCTCTAAAATATATCAGGAGGAATGTTTGATATTTAGAAATGTATCAGTATTCAGAAAAATGCCCAAAAGATGTTCCCTTTTGCCAATTGTTAAATGGGTTTTAATTATTCTGATTTTAACTGCACCAATTTCATTGTGTATTTTATTTTTTATTTTATTGTAAAAAGTACTTTGAGTACTTATTTAACACCATCAGCAACATTCTTTTGCTTCCTCCTCCTCCTTTCTCTCTTTTTGCCAAGAATCCTTTTCATATGGAAGAATGATATGGCCATATATACCAGTCTCTGCATGTTCATTATTCCCAAGCTGAGCAATAAATTCTGCATACATTTTCTACTTGGGTTGATTTGAATCTGAATAGGAGATTGCATGTGATCAGAACATAACAACAATCCTGCTGGATCAGGCAGCGGCCCTTCTTAGTCCAATATTTTGTTTTTCACGGCTTTAAAAAGCTATGGACAGCTTGCAAGTAGGAGCTACTTCAAACTGCGAGATGGGTAGCAAGTACATTTGATAACAATATTGGGGGCAATCCCAAAACAACTGGAGCACCTCTTGAACCTCATCAGCATTGACAAAATCACCGTCAATTGGCAACTTTACTTAGAAGAGCTTACATCCTACACCAATACCTTTAACACATCTGCCTATCCCAGATCATTGGCAAAAACTCAATAGGTGGAACATCTGGTTGACTGTGAAACAAACAAACAAACAACAACAACAATAATAGTAGTAGTAGTAGTAATAGTAATAGTACAGACTGACTACAAGCAATGGCATGACAAACTAGCAACAATGGTGCATTGGAAGATCTGCAAGAATTATCATTTGCTGCAATCAAGAACTGGTGGGGCCATAAAATAGAGAAAGTCACAGAAAATGAAGAAGCTAAAGTGCTCTGGGACTTTAGAATTCAAACAGACAGGCACCTGCCACATAACACCCAAGACTACTGCAATGCTCTCTACATGGGGCTCCCCTTGAGGAGCACCCGGAGGCTCCAGCTAGTCCAAAATGCGGCCGCGCGGGCGGTGTTGGGAGGGACTCGTCGCTCCCATGTAACACCGCTGCTGCGCGAGCTGCATTGGCTGCCGGTGGCCTTCCGGGTGCGCTTCAAGGTGCTGACCATCATCTTTAAAGCGCTCNGACGTGTCAGAGCCTGGAGACAGCAGAATAGAAGAGAAAGAACTGGAGAAGATAACAAAATACAAAGACCTACAAATAGAAATAGCAAATAGAAATGGCAAACACAAGCAAGGGTAGTATCAATAGTAATTGGCGCCTTGGGTGCAATCCCAAAACAACTGGAGCACCACTTGAACACCTCCTCACCTACCAGTATTCCCCCATAACTTGCATCTGGCATTAAACAGCCTCCAACTCAAGAGACCATACAAGCATAATAACCTAGGGTAAACATGTCTTTTTTGAATTTAGGCAATCCTCTTTTAAAGCCATCCAAGTGAGTGAGCATTACTACAATTTTTTTAGCTTTCTAAAATGAGACAGGCAGCAAATAAATTTAATAAACAATACATAAAACAAACCCCACAAGTTAATTTTGTACCCTGTGAAGAAGGATATTTCTAAATCCCCGTCCAATTTGCTTTATTGCATTGCTTAGTGTTTTGGAAGAAAAAAAAAAGTTTTCCCCAGTTCACTTTTCCCACACTATGTATTTTATGTGCTTTGATCATGTCTTACTTTAGTTGTCTTTTTTTTTCCTCTAGTCTTTTAAGATTTTCTCATAGAGAAAATATTTGAGCTCCCTCATGACTTTTGGTTGCACTTTTCTACATTTTTTTGCAGCTGTATTATGTCCTTTTTCAATGCTGTAACCAGAACCGTACAAATTATTCAGATGTGGACATGCCATATATTTGTATAACAGCATTACTTTGTTGGCATTTTCGTTCTTAATCCCATTCCTAAAGATCTCCGTGATGGAATTTGCCTTTTTTTCAGCTGCCTCACACTAAGTTGACATCTTCATTGAGCTATGACACTGTGACCGATGAATCTATGACCTTATGACCCCAAGGTCTTTTTCTTGGTTAGTTACAGATAGCTCAGCTCCATTGGTATACACTGGGGAATAGGGACCTGCCCCAGTGCATCATTTTATATTTAGTTAAATTAAATTACATTTGTCTTTCGGATGACAAATGGAATTAGACTTTGAAGTACTTATAATAACACTTATTTTTTTGCCATTCAGAATAATTTAGAATTTTCCACAAACCTAGGCAGCTCAGTACTTAATTAAATAAATATAATGTATGAACAAGCACTGCTCTCTTATTTCCATTGATTGAAACAATTATACATTTAGCCCTACTTTTGGTGTCCTATTTTTAAAATTCATTAACAATTCATACAAGACCAGGTTGTCCTATCACATAAGTGCAAAGTTTACTCAAGAACATTTGATGAAGATATTTGTCAAGAATTTTTGAAAGTCCAAGTATATGGTATCTCAATTTACTTACAGCCAAAGGGCTCAAATAGCAAGTTACAAATATAATCTAAAATTTGGCACTAGACAGTTTAGCAAGGAAAATATTTAATAAATATTGCAATACATTTAAAACACCAACTCACGGATGTGTTATTAAAAACTTTGTTTTTACAGCCATAGTTAAAAAGCTGGCTGTTGCCTCTATAAGACTTTTATCTGCAAATAAAATTTTAACATACTTAACTGGTTTTGATTTTAAAATAGATAACTTTCTGCTGAAGACTCTTATAAAATTCACAATACACTAAAATATGTTCTCTTTCAAGATCAGTACCATTACAGGCTCAAGATCTTTAAGATATGGGAATTTTTGAAACCTACAATGTGACATACTTGATGGCAATACATTTAATCTCGCTTTTGAACAGCCTATATGGTATTTACTTAAATATAAACCATTCAGATATTTAGAGAGCTATAATTAATTCCAAAAGTTACAGGTGAAACTTTGCCTTTAGCCATTAATTCCTGTACTGAATTATCCCATAATCTTTGTTTAATATAATGAAATGCTGATGTCATATCCCTGGAAAATAAATAATCAGGATCAATGACTAATCTTTTGAGTCACCTGTTTAAATCACATATCTACAAAAGATTCATCTGGGATTTCTTGAAGCAAACCTTCCTTGTTTTTAAAAACTTATATTTGCAACTAAAACTTAATAGTGCATAGCCAAGCCTTTGTTTTCAAGGGGCATTGCTTAGTTTCTAGGAGAATAACAGAATTTGGAGGATAATTTGAAACATCTAAAACAGATTTTAAACATTTCATCTGCAGTTTAGCTGTGTTATTATTGGCAAATGGAATCCAAATTGGAGCTCCATATAAAATTTGAGATGTAGTTTTTACATTAAATACCTACATGCTGTAGCAACAAAAACCCCTACTTTTGAATAAAAATATTGAAGCAAGGGCCATCATAGTAGATTTTGCTTTTAGAAATATTATCTTGCAATGATTTTGTCAGGATACCACTTGTTATTTTAAAAAGGCCCAAATAACTAACATTCTCTGGTTGTGCTATTACATGATCTTCATTTTTCCAGATGTACTTTTTATTTTTTTTCCGGGTGGGGTGGGGGGTGGAGCACCTTCTTAAGGCATTAGTTAAGTTTTGACAAGTAAATCCATTACAAATCAACTATGATTAAACTAAACTGTTGATTTTAAATGTATACAATATCAATGGGCCATCTCCATCCACATGTTTGTTGACATGCTTGATTTCATGGATAACTAATACATGCAATGGAATAATGGAAAACATAATAAGAATAAAGGAATCTTTTGTGTTCATTCATCTAAGATGCCATTGATCCAGATAAATACAAGTAGTCTTGAATTTATGACCACAATTGAGCTCAAAACATTTGTTACTAAGCCAGACAGTTGTTAAGTGAATTTTGCCTATTTGATTACCTTTCCTGCCACAGATAGCAATAGCAATAGCACTTAGACTTATATACCGCTTCACAGTGCTTTACAGCCTTCTCTAAGCAGTTTATAGAGTCAGCATATTGCCCCCAGCAATCTGGGTCCTCATTTTACCGAACTCGGAAGGATGGAAGGCTGAGTCAACTTTGAACCGGTCAGGATCGAGCTTCTGGCAGTGGGCAGAGTTAGTTTGCAATAATGCATTCTAACCACTGCGCCACCATGGATGCTAGGTGAATCACTGTTATTAAGTTAGTAACACTCTTGTTAAGTGAATCTGGATTTCCCATTGACTTTGCTTGTCAGAAGATTGCAAAAAGTGATCACATGACCCCAGGATGCTGCAGCTGTCATAACTATGAGTCAGTTTTTCAACTATATGAATTTTGATCATGTGACCATGGGGATGGTGCAATGGTCATAAGAGTGAAAAATAGTCATACAGTATATCACTTTTTTCAGTATTGTTGAAACTTCAAATGATCATTAAACAAACTGTTGTAAGTTGAGGACTACCTGTAGCATCATTTCAAAGTGAAAGTGAGGATACTATGTTCTTTCCTGAGAGAAGATTTAGATTTCTTATAAAAATTGGTGGGGACTATGAAATGCTAATGTTAGTTTCCTTTGGGCACTTAATGTCTGAAGGCAGAGATGATCTTTGGTAGATCTGTTCATAGACCCAGGATACTAAAATCAGCAATAATCTAAAAATGAAACAAACAAACACACACACACACAGACGCAATAAATATGTTATTTTTGTTCCTTTTATTTATAACACCCCCAAACAAGTCTGGTGCAGTTTTTCCTATATGAGCTACTATTTTTGAAGAGCTGGGGATTGGCAAGAGGACATGAAAAACAGTACATCCAGCTGTTCTATATGAGTAAATGTATGCGAATGCATTCAGAATTAGGTCAGATCATGTGAGTTGTCTCAGGCTAGTGATGGAATGAAATGAACAGATCTTTCTCCAACTATTATCTGAAATGAAAGCAGTGGTGGGATTCAGTCGGTTCGCACCACTTCGGCCGAACTGGTAGCTAATTTTTTGTTGCCCAGGCCCAGAAAGGACTTCCAGAAGCAGTGTACACACAGAGAACCAGTTGTTCACATATTTCAGTGGTTTCCAACCTTTTCTATACCCCACCCCAGAATGCTTCTGATATATTCTTGTACCCCTTACAAAAGTTTGAAATAATGGCAACAAATTATGCATATACATTATAATTTTGAAAACCCAAGTTTTCGCACCTCCTGGAATATTGTTTCGCACCCCCAGGGGGTGCGAGCACCCCTGGTTGGGAACCCCTGACATATTTGAATCCCACCACTGAATCAAAGGGTCAGTTTACAGTATACATTGTTGTTGGGTCTTCTCTTTCCCCAAACTGCATCCCACAATGTTCATTTGGGAAGGGTTATGTGAAAAACAAATACTATACTGGTATCATAACACTCTTGATTGAGACAGAAATATCCTTTCTCTGTAGAGAATCTCTGTTTTCTTCTATGTCCCATGTAATAATATGCAAATGGATGAATCAGGACAATATGTATAGCAAAATCTCTCTCTTTCTCTGTCTGTCTGTCTGTCTGTCTGTCTGTCTGTCTCTCTCTCTCTCTCTCAGAGGTATGTGTGTGTGTGTGTGTGTGTGTGTGTGTGTGTGTGTGTGTGTATTTCTAGCTGCAGGAGTGCCACATCAAATGCTGTTAGACATGTGTGAATCAATCATTTTTACTTCTCATTATCACAATGTTTCCTAAAAGACTCAACTCCTAACAGCAAGACTTCAAGTGCTTAAGCAAGTGATGTATATGACTGTATGAGCCAGACCTACATCCATCTTCTTAAGCTCTATCTCTTTCATCTACAGCTGTGGAACCATGTGAACCAGATGAATTAGGCTATTGTCTACAGAGGCTGATAGGACTATAAGACCATTAGTGTCTAGAGTGCTGCAGCTCTTATTGCTTTCAGTATGACTGAAGTGATACGCAGGAAAGGAACACGGCATGACCTTTTCTCATTCTTTCTCTTGGCTGGTGGTATTTATCCTGTGCACAAATGGATGATTCCAGGAACAGCAGTTTAATAACAGTCTCTGTCTTTTGAAAAGAATGCTTAAAATCCCATTTTCTGGTTCGACACAGCTAAGCAGCATGCAGCGCTGGAATGTGAACTTTCTTTATATAAGGAACTCATCCAAAGTATATTTAACTGCTCTTTGGACTTTTTTGGGAAAATGGTTTGACTTCTGCAATGCCAACACTAGGTTCTTTAAAAAAAAAAAAGCTGGAAGAAAAATCTAGCCACAGAACACTTTGATCTATGAAGGAATCCAGAAATTTACTGACACAGTCAAGAATGTGACTGGCTTGACTT
This sequence comes from Protobothrops mucrosquamatus, assembly GCF_001527695.2. Classification (NCBI taxonomy): domain Eukaryota; kingdom Metazoa; phylum Chordata; class Lepidosauria; order Squamata; family Viperidae; genus Protobothrops; species Protobothrops mucrosquamatus. Next base: position 32,336 of record NW_015387564.1, read on the forward strand.
TTATATTATGTTACACATCATGGTTCAGTCATCTTGTTTGCCTTACAAGGTTTTTGCAAGCAACATCAGAGCTGTCCTCCTGAGCTGCAGTAGTAACTAGGAGGGCAGCTAAACAGCTGATTTCATGAGATAGGAATTTAGCACAATGGTGCATTCAGAGGATTCAGGCACCAAAGGCCAGCCGTCAACTATATTTCCATCCGGCTATATCTCTACATGTAAAACAACTTTCCTTATTATCTTAACCCAAATATCAATTACTGGAGTGCTGCAGTTTATACATTGTTGGATCGGCTGATTTTCTTTGCTTTTTATGAAAATCATTTAAGCTATATATCCACACATGCTCTGTTTTTAAGTTAAACTATAATTTGGGTTTGGGTTAATTTTAATTGCTATAGTTTACACACTATTTTTTTTTTATTGTTGTAAGCTGCTGAAGTGTAAGAATAAACAGAGAAGCAAGAGATAATTAAATAAATAAACAAAGAAACCTATTGTCAAGCTATGAAGACTTATTGCATTAGGACAGCCATACTGTTTCTAGCTTGCCTACAGTTGCAAGGAGGGAGGGGATGGTTTGGAATGCACAGGTGGTTTCTATCGCTGTGAGAATCGAGGTCATCTGACTAGTGTTGTGGCAAACAGAGGACTTCTTCTCATAACAAGTACTTGAAGACTAATTGGACATTGTGACCTGAACTGTCAGAGAGGGGAGAGAAAAATTTCCTCTTTTAATTATCATTTTCCTGCCATATTGCCAGAGCTGGTTTTCCATTTTTGGGTGCCGGTATGCTATGCCCAATAAAGTTTTCATTAGAGATTGCAATGTCTCCAGGGTGCTTACGTCATTGGGTTCTTCAACTGGAACCTGGGCACCTATCTTCTGAAATTGCCATAATTTAAAATATTATAGAAAGCAGGAGTACATTCCCTGCATATTTTTAGTAAAAAATAGTATTTAGTATTATTTTCTTCTAAAACGTGTAAAATTACCTGGAATATTAGTTCACTGATGAAATGAAAGGCTTAAAAGACACAATTTATTCAGAAAGAACAGCCAAACTAAAGGAGAGGCACTGTGGGGCTATATGAAGTATATATTGTGCAGATTTATAATACGATCTAGGAATTTAAGATAAAAGTCCAGTTGATAGCATTTGGATGAGACTACAAGGAGGGGAAAACAACTACATTCTTGACTAAAAGGGATCATTGAGCCTGGTAAAAGATCTATCTAATGCCTACCTGGACCAGATTATATAAGTTCCAAGGAGGAAAGTCATGGTAATAATGGGAGACCTTAAACAGTTTTATTGATGGAAGAAGTAAGTAAGATGATTATGAAACATCTGACTGCTTTCAAAGTGTTTAATTTTCTAGGCATAGTCCAATTATGTCTGGGACTCTTGAAGGAGCTTGATGATGTCATCTGAGAACTTTAAGCACATAGAGTACAGATATCACACAACTTGATGAGATCCCTTTCTTCAAAAGGGAAAAATTATAATGTTGATACTGGGCAAACCTCCAGAACAGATCATTAAGCAGTCAGATCCTGGGCATTTAGAAAAGAGCCTTTTGCTTGCCAGAAGTCAGCTTGTTTTTATCAAGAATAAGTCATGGCAAACTAACCTTATTTTTGATTGAATGACAGGTTTACCGAACCACCATAATGTACTGGATGTAGTGTTTGTCCTGACCTCAATAAAGCAATCAATAATGTCTCCCATGAATCCTAGGAAAATATAAAGCAAAATGTTGGCTGGATTATGCTATCATTGATTGGAAACATCTTACAAGATATTATCAAGGTTCAGGAAGATCTTGACAAGCTGGAACAACGGGGAGAAACTAACACAATCAATTTCTGCAGTGACAAATGGAAAGTTCTTCATTTGAATGGAAAGAAAAAAAATAATCAAAAACATGAATATATGATGGGAGGGACCATACTAGGTAGCAGCATATATGAAGAGGATCTGAACATCTTGGTAGATTGCTTGCAGAAGTTTCATTACCTAACTAGGTGATATCATCAGTGTGAGTAAGAGCGGGGCTTGTTCTCAGTTTATATACAATTGCTTGCCTTGCCTTTTTGGTGGGGATGGTTTTTTTCCCCTTGCTAGTTTCTTTAGAGTATTGTTTTCTGCTTGATTGCTTGCATGCTGTTAATTCCTGTTTATCTGAATGTTGGCTTCTGAGAAGAATGTGTTTGGGTCTTTTGTTTTCTCAATGTTTTTATTGTCTCCTGAATGGTGTGTATATATGGTTTATTACCATATATTTTTTTGAAGGCTTAAATGCCAAACTTCCAGGATTTTCCAACATTTTTTTTGTCAGGCACTTTTTTTATATCCATTTTTGTTGGAAGATCTATAGGTAGTCTTTTTTCTTTTTCTAGTGTTGCTGCAATGCATTTGTACACTTCTGAATAATGTTTGTACATAACTGCTCTTGAGGGAAGTTAGCTTGTTACTTTGGTAATGGAGCACTTGGTTTGTGTGGGTTGTTTTTCAACAGAGTTGCATTTCTAAATAGTATGTGTTACATATATACAGTAGTTTCTAGATGCTGTGTTATGGTCTCTGCTATGAGTCCTGAGAATGGTGATTGCATGGGTGTTCCCATGATTTGTTGGTATATTCATCCATCAGTCTGAAAGTAGGTTTTGAAGCAGAGAGGCTTTTTAAAAAATATGCTTTATTAAATTTATACAAAAGATAAAATATCAAAAACAAACAAAATGATTAAGAAGGAAAAATAGGAGAAGGGAAGGTGTAAAGGCATAAATAAAGTATAACTTCCAACTCTTACAAATATAAAATAATCAACCTTTTGATTTACATTTCAACCAACTAATCACAATAGAACTGGAACAGACTTTGTAGGTCCTCTATTCCCTCACAGGAAACCCTATACCATTTTAGACAAATGCTGTCCAGTCTCTTCTTAAAAACCCCCAGAGACGAAGCACCCACCATTTCTGAAGGCAAGCTGTTCCTCTGGTTAATTGTGCTCACTGTTAGGAAGTTTCTCCTTAATTCAAGGTTGCTTCTCTCCATGATTAGTTTCCATCCATTGCTTCTTGTCGTGCTTTCTGGCGCTTTGGAAAATATGTTGACCCCTCTTTTTTGTGGCAGCTTCTCAAATGCTGTGTATTTCAATAATACCCAGCATTTCCACAATTCTTAACATGATAGTGAGGTCCACAATTCTGGGTGTATCAATCTTAGTGTATTTGGCTACGTTGGGTATGTTCTGCAGCCATGGATTCTTTCACTAATCCTGACTCTATAGGTGCAAAGAATGCTATGACATTGAATGAAACCATAATGTCATCTTGTTTTATTTTTAGGTCTCTGTTATTCTGGAGGCATTGGAGTGAAGAATTGGTAGAATATTAGCTCATCTCTATGAGATGTCCAAGCTTTCTGAAAGTTCTTTCACTATATAACATTGGGCGCTATCTAACAAAATGAAATTCAATGGTGAAAAAAGTAAGGTTCTACATTTAGGCAAGAAAAACCAAATGTACAGGTATAGTATAGGGGGTACCTTGCTCAATAGTAGTAACTGTGAGAGGGACCTCGGAGTCCTAGTGGACAATCACTTAAATATGAGCCAGCAGTGTGCTGCAGCTGACAAAAAGGCCAACACAGTGCTAGGCTGCATTAACAGAGGGATAGAATCAAGATCACGTGAAGTATTAATACCACTTTACAATGCCTTGGTAAGGCCACACTTGGAATACTGCATCCAGTTTTGGTCACCACGATGTAAAAAAGATGTTGAGACTCTAGAAAGAGTACAGAGAAGAGCAACAAAGATGATTAGGGAACTGGAAGCTAAAGCATATAAGGAAAGGTTGCTGGAATTGGGTATGTCTAGTTTAATGAAGAGAAGGACGAGGGGGGACATGATAGCAGTATTCCAATATCTCAGGGGCTGCCACAAAGAAGAGGGAGTCAAGCTATTTTCCAAGGCACCTGAAGGCAGGACAAGAAGCAATGGATGGAAATTAATCAAGGAGAGAAGCAACCTAGAACTAAGGAGAAACTTCCTGACAGTTAGAACAATTAACCAGTGGAACAACCTGCCTCCAGAAGTGGTGAATGCTCCAACACTGGAAGTTTTTAAGAAGAGACTGGACAGCCATTTGTCTGAAATGGTATAGCGTTTCCTGCCTGAGCAGGGGTTTGGACTAGATAATCTCCAAGGTCCCTTCCAACTTTATTATTATTATTATTATTATTATTATTATTATTATTATTATTATTATTATTATTATTATTATTATTATTATTATTATATTTGCAAGTTTTTAGTAAGCTCTTTAGGAACTCTTCGCTTACAAGTGTTGGACTAGATGACCTCCAATATCTTTTCCAACCTTTGCATTCTATGTTTTTATTATATGAAATCCAGAACACTGTCACATCTAACATCTGTTACATGATTCCAACATCTTTAGAGCGATAAGAGTTGTGTAGTGGCAATCACTGCTTGATTGAGCAAAAGACAGGATCAAATTTATCTAGACTCAACAATTTTGTTGCTTCATTGCATTATCCTCATAATATGTCAGTTTCTGAATAATTTATTGTTACAGACAGTTCACTGTTTTTTGCCTAAAATGCAAACATCCTTCTGTCATTATAATTCGTAGTGCCCCCTTGTTACATAAAAAATATTACAAGGTTCACTTTTTTTGGAATTGTCTACCTTTTAGCTTTTAACAATAGCTTGAGTATTAATCAAGTTAAAGCAAGTTTGATATATCCAAGACAACTGTCTTTTTAAATGTAGGAGAGCAATGCAGCCTATTGATAATGGGTTTTAAAATGGAAAGTCTGTGTAAAAACTGCTTTAGACATGCACAAGGCTATGGCTTGTGAAGTTCTATTTTTATTTTTGAAAAGGGAAGAATTTTCAAGTTTGGTTGACATAATTGGAGAGGTGGGGTAAGAATCCTTCTAATATTTTGTGTATGTGGGTGTGCATGTGGGTGTGGTTGTATGAATATTTAGATATACAGTATACATTTCTCTCTCTCTCTGAATATATTTATATGTCTCTTTGTGTGTGTACACACACATACAAACTTACACATAAAAACACATTCCAATGATAATGCTTGACTATCAAAGTTGGACATTGGAAAAAAAGCAAGGAAAACGAATAGATACTTTCAAAGTATGCATGTGGGGACATTAACTAAAATACATTGATTGTAAATAAATAACTGGACCAACATTTTAGTCACAAGGAAATTTCGTCGTCTTTGTTTACAACCTGTACCTGATAGTTACCTACTACCTAACCGTTTTTGCTTCTTTTTGATGAACTGTTTGTCAACTCCATGTCCCTTCCTATTACCTTTCATAGTTTTTTTTAATGTTCTGACAGGAGTCTTCTATACATATCCCGTAATGACTTCTGTTTAGTTCTTCTCGAATCCTTCTTGATGTAGGCTCTACAAGATTTGTCCTGAATCACCTCTAACTGTGGGTGTGTGTTCTACCAACCCAGTACAAAAGAAACTTGAACATGTAGAGCTAATGTCTTCATATGATGAGTCCCAAAGCCAATTAATTTTCAACAGGTAAGTTAAAATAGCAAATGACCTAAATAAAAACAGAGTGGAGTAGGTCCTTCCAGCCACTATATACAGCAATATGACCCAGGTATTGAAATCACAAACACAAGCAGTCATACTTCATGTTTGATCTTCCAGCAACGGCCCTTGATTTCATTTGTTAACAAAGAGGGAAAAGTCTCTCACTCCATTTAATAGTCCTTTCAGCAACCGAGGTTCATAATTAGCTTTGCAATTCCTTTTGTAATATTGGATAATTTGTTAGTCTTCAATTACTATATTTTAATTTATTTTAAAAACATTAAATATGGCAGTACCTGACCCTCTAGATGTGATTAATATAGGCAATGCTAAAACAGGCTTATAATTAAATATCCTTTCCACAAATAGTCAGCAGAAGGAAGCAACCATTAAAATAACATTACATTATTGAAGAGAAGCATTAGTTAGTCCATCTGAATTCTGAACAACAGATATCCAACAAGATACTGTGTTTGCTTTTTTTAAAAAAAAAATTCCCTGTGGCTGTTAACAACTATTTATAGGGCAAGATGATGACATGAGCTGGAAAAGAACACCACTGTGTTTGTGAGAAATATAAGCTAAATTTCAGTAGCTGCGAGGATGCAGTCTCTTTATATAGAAATGTCAACCTACACAAAATGCCAAGGAATCAGCATCCCAGAATTTTAGATGACAGATTATATACTTCTCTCACTATTGTCACACTTCTCAATATTTAAACATAGCCACAAATTTATATTTTGTGATAAAATGATTATTGACACATGAGTTTAAATATTATTTACATATATTTTTGAGATTCTTTCTAAAAAATGCAGTTTAATTTTAAAAATGGAACTGCACATCAGATAAAAAGGAACTGAGAAGGATACTAAATGGGTATAGATGAGAGGTGGGGAGCCATGGCCCCTTTATAACTTGTGGACTTGGCTGGCTGGGAGTTGAAGTCCACAAGTCATAAAAGGGCCATTATTGCCCACCCCTCATGTAGATAGATTTGTCCACCTAGTTTGGCCTATTTGATCTAATTTTGGGCACTTGTTGGTCAATTGTTTTGTTTAAAATATTTAGATCTCACCTCTATTTGTAAAATCAAATCAGCCATCACATTTATTTTTGCCTTCACAAATTTACAAGCACATGTCTTCCATTCATTGTTCGGATATCTGTAAATGAAGTCAGTAGACATTTTTAATGAGCAGTTGACTATGAGCCCCATGGAACAATATCATATTGAAGGTTCAGAGTTTCCTTCTTTCTGTGGATAATAGACCACCACCACCAAAAGAGAAAGAAAGAAAGAAAGAAAGAAAGAAAGAAAGAAAGAAAGAAAGAAAGAAAGAAAGAAAGAAAGAAAATAAATGTTTAGGGCCCTTTTGTTGCCCAGTAAAAAATCAGAAGCTCCTTCTATGAATACAAGTCTTAAAATAAAAGGTAACAGAGGATTCTGAATATGTTCCACTTGGCATTTCATCATTTTAATTTCCATTTATTCTAGGAAAGCTTTGAGTATACAGTGGCAAAAGAACTTTCCTTTCTGGTTAAATATAATAAAAATGAATAATTCATGTAGTGGGTATATATTATTAATCTTGTTTAGCAGCAAGGCAAGAACTGTTTGCAATTGGTAGTAGTTAAGGTTACATACTGCTTTTCCTCCACAAAGAGAAAAAAGAGCACCAAATTTCATTAAGTTTATCTACACAGTAGAATCTGTGAGGTTCCTTGCACATTGCCCAAACAATGGAAATAATGGATTTTATGGGCATTTCTGTGCTAGCTACAGCCACAGCAAAGATATACACTGTAGCCCACATTGTTTAGTGCTAAGGACAGCACACATTCTCATACTTAATGGATGGCTTCTTATGGACTACTGTAATGCTCTCTACATGGGGCTCCCTCTGAGGAGCACCCGGAGACTCCAACTGGTCCAGAATGCGGCCGCGCGGGCGGTGTTGGGAGGGACTCGTCGCTCCCATGTAACACCGCTGCTGCGCGAGCTGCACTGGTTACCAGTGGTCTTCCGGGTGCGCTTTAAGGTGTTAGTTACCACCTTTAAAGCGATNTTTTTTTTTTGTATTTTTGTATTTTTGTATTTTGTATTTTTTGTATTTTGTGTATATTATTTGTTTTTAATATGCTGTGAACCGCCCTGAGTCCTATGGGAGAAGGGCGGTATACAAATTAAAATAATAATAATAATAATAATAATGTTACATTTTGAGTATGCATCAACAGGATATTAATATATGACATGAGAAACAAGTACTTTTTGTCATGTTTTGAAGTATTGACTCAGATGCATATTGGATAGGGAACACAGCTTTAAGCCACCATGCATAACTGTAAGAATGCAGGGGTGGCAAATAGCTACATGCATTCCCCCTTGTCTGATTTCAACACTACTTTTGAAAATATCAGTTCATATTTTTAACAAGAGAAATCCTATCACTTCCAGGAACACAGTTCAATGAGGAAAAGACAGAGAAAAGAAAGAATCAGATTTAAAATGAAAATGATAGTTATAAAGAATTGAAAGAATTATTGTCAGAATGAATGACTCCACCCACCATTTGCTTCAGTCCTTCTTTCCAGATTTTTATAATAACAATAGGACTTAGTCTTATATACCACTTCATAATGCTTTACAGCCCTCTCTAAGCAGTTTACAGAGTCATCATATTGTCCCCAACAATCTGGGTCCTCATTTTAGTGACCTCAGAAGGATGGAAGGCTGAGTCAACCTTGAGCCAGTCGGGATCAAACTCTTGGCAGTGGGCAGAGTTAGCCTGCAATACTGCATTCTAACCATCATGCCACCAAGGATAGGAACTGAATTTATGTACTGTATATATGGCTGATATCTATGCCAGGGTGATCCCCCAGTTTAACCAATGAAGCCCCACTTCAGATTTGATCTGAATACTAGAACCTTCTCTGATGGTTTATGATGATGGCCCGTTTGATGAATTCTTCTTCATACCTTCTCTTTTATGACTGTATTACATGTTTAACGAGCATGGTGCCCATATTAAATGACTCCACGATAATTACTTTTCTAACATAGGAGGATAATTGTTAATACTAAATACACTCTTATACTTTGACATTAGGCAAATCTCTGGCACATCTGCTTTGCATGAACAAAAGCTTTCTGAGATACTTTTATTGTTTTCTTAACTAGCATAATGCCACATCTATTAGGTCTTCTTTTCTGTCTGACTGCTGACAAGCCTCATCATTTTGTTGAGCTACCCATTTCACCAATACAGTTGTCACTGTCAAGTTTCAGGGTTTTTTAAAACTACTTTTCCCTCCCCCTCTCCATAGGAAGTTGAAGCTAACACTATGGAGGACATTATTCACTGATATCTTTGCTTACGGCCATTTTCTCAAACTGTGATATTTTATTTAAGATTCAAGTGGGCCTAAATTCCCCACTTAAATCCATGCATTGTGTGGATTAAAAGCATAAAAAGGAGTAGCCAGAGCACATATAACTTCTTGAAATTAGAAATTTCAAGTTTGCAGCCCTATCCTAGCATTAATTTCTGAGAAGAAAATGTGCCTATAACAGTAGCATTCATACAAAACGCCCATGGCACTAAAAAAAAATAAATCTCCACTTCCCTGTAACTTTAATTTTCTTTGAAGAGTTTCTATTTAGTAATAATAAATTGGAATATGGCATTCTGTGAATAAAAATACCAGATTATAACATCTTCCTTACTTATAGGAAAATCTCTAGGTCCAATGTAGGTCCATAGACACCCTCAGAAGAAATTAAACACTGCAGCACTGTGCTTTGTTTGACAATGTGTCCCTCTGTTTCCCCAAATGACAAAAATCAGTGGAAATGGGAGACAGTATTCAGGAAAAGAAGTAACCTCTCTGGTTTACGGTTTACTCATAAATTACCTTCCATTTTGAGAATAAAAACAAAACCCCTATGCCAGCCAGTACTTATAAGGCTGGAAGATGGTGAGGTAGGAAAATTTGATTTCACATAGAGCAAACTATTTGTTAAATAAAAGTCAGGTGGTAGAAACTACAAGGCCATTGACTCAAAATGTGGGACTTAAATCTGAGGACAGATATAATATTTAAGATTCCAAAATGGTGTTAGATAGAGAGGGAGACCCAATTTAGTGTAGGCTACACCAGGCTACAAACTGGGAGACTAAGAGTTCTAGTTCCTTAGATAAAAAGTCATCTATGTGACCTTGGGTAAGTCTTCAGCCTAGAAAGAAGGCAAAGGAAAACCACTTTTGAAACTATTGCCAAGAAACTGCAGGCATTCATCCAGGAGTCACCAGGAACCAATATCATTCATTCATTCATTCATTTATACATTTTATTGGCCACCCATCTCACCATAGGGCAACTCTGGGCAGCTTATAGTTACATATAAGCTAAAAGATAAACAGTTAAAAACAAACATTAAAACCAAAGACACATGGGGAGGGCAGGGGCACAGTGTGTGTATGTGTGGGAAGGTGGGATTTGTTATTACTCATTCAATCACCTCCATTGCACTGTTCCTCCACTTGGACACCACGTTGACTGGCAAAGCCACATCTTTAGGTCCTTACAAAAAGATAGGAGGGTTGGGGCCAACCTCACATTGGGAGGCAAGATGTTCCAGAGGGCAAGAGCAACAGTAGAGAAGGCCCTTCCCCTGGACCTCACCAGCTGATGGGACCCTCAGCATGCCTCTTCTGGCAGCATGAGTGGGATGGGCCAATCCCAGTGGGGTGAGATGGTCCCTCAAATAACCAGGACCCATGCCATGAAGGGCTTTAAAGGTGATCACCAATACCTTGAATTTCACCTGGAAGCAGACTGGTAACAAATGAAGCTTCTGGAGCAGTGGTGATACAGGCGCCATACTTGCCCCCCCCCCCAAATTACCTGCATTATTGCACGCTACATCAGCTATAACTTCTGAATGGTCTTCAAGGTAGCTCCATGTAGAATGCATTACAGTAGTCCAGTCATGAAATGACTAGGAACTGAAAGATTGAGCACAGGGAATCAAGTTCCAGGAACGGCTACAACTGGCGCACAACACAAAGTTGCGCAAAGGCTCTCCTAGCCACGACTGCCACCTATTCCTCAAACAGGAGTCCAGGAGAACTGCCAAGTTGTGGACCAGTCTTTCTGGAGCAGTGCCACCCCATCCAGAGTCAAAGATGACAAAGTCCTGGATCCCGGAGCTCTGTATACCCAAAGCCATTCATTCTTACCAGGGTTCAGTCAAAGGCTCTTGTCTCCCTATCCAGGCCCCAACAGCCTCCAGGCATTGTGAAAGGGTGGCCACAGCATCACTTGGGTCACCAAGAGTGGAAATATATAGCTGACTGATCACAACAATATCAACAACATTCTTGTACTTTTGACTTCCTAATTTTTTGCAGTAAAACTAGTCTTTCTGTTATTGCTTACGAATGTAGACAGAAAGAAGTTTAATTTCCATAACTGGTACAAGCCTCTGGAAATACCCAAGGCTTATTCTCAATATTCCAAAAGATTGCTTGTATTTAATAGTTATATTCAACTAAAGTATGAAATTCTTGAGGTTTCAATTTTTGAGGTTTAATGCCCCCTTCTACACTTAGCCTTAGGTTCTACATTAGAATTTTCCAACTTGATAGCCTCCAGCTATTATCAGACTGGCTGGCAGATAGTTCAATACATTTTGGGAACCGGTTCACATACATTTTCAGCCGAGTTATGTGTTCAAAGCAAGGGCTCAGGCTTGTGGGTTTGTTTTGTTCTGATTTTTTTTAGCAGTCGTCAGTTTAAATTTTAATCTAACAATTATTTCATCAATGAGAAATGTGTATTTTAATTTTTTTATAGCAATGATCTAAAATTTACAAAGTAAGGAAAAAAACAAACCCTTGTTGAAAAAAATAATAAATTCATTCACCAACTTCTACAAATACACTTTGTGGTGGTAAAGTAGAATTGCTATCTTTATCTTGAGTAACTCCTCCTTTTTAACTTTTACTCAACTGCTAAAAATGACATGTTCCTCTTAATGCTAGAAAGGGCTATACATATTGAATATGCTGATGCAAATGAAAAAAAATTTGGACTCATTAAAGGAAGAAGAATTAATCAAGGTTCACAAATGTCATCAGGTATAGGATGGAAATAATTTAAATTAAAAAAAAATATGTGGACAAGAGCAAAATTGTTCATCTCCACAATTTATTCAAATTCATAGTGGCTTTTAATAATCTTTCTGGTACTGTGCAAATAGGTAGGTCTTGTTTTAAAATCATGGACAGGTCAAGAAAAATGTATGTATGCAATATTGCTCAATTATAAAAGATGTCTAGAAAGAAAAAGAAATGAGGAACATTGGAGGCATTTGGTAGGTTTAGCCTGGGGATGAAAATATGATGTAGACCAGGAGTCTTCAAACTTGGCAACTTTAAGACTTATGGACTTCAATCCCAGAATTCCTCAGCCAGCCCTGGCTGAGGAATTCTGGGAGTTGAAGTCCACAAGTCTTAAAGTTGTCAAGTTTGAAGACCCCTGATGTAGAGCCATGCTAACTGTCCTCAAGTATCTGAAGAACTGACATTAAAAAATAGGGCAAAATTGTTCCAGAATACAGGACAAGAAACACCAAGCATAAATTACAAGAAAATAAATTTCATTTCAATATTAGGAGGAGTATATTAATAGAACAGAGTGTCTCAAAACATGATGGACTCTTTGGTAGAAGTATTTAAACAAAGGATGGATATCCATCTCTAGAGGAGTCACACATTGGGCAGAAGACTATTCTCCAAAGAACCTTCTGAAGCTCACCATTTTTATTTTGAAGAGAGGGGGTGGGATCTATTGGAAAAGCCTGTGTTGCAACTTGCTTCCAATATAATCAGAGCCACTTGACATTTTTGTGATGACATTATGTGACTCACAAATCACACACATATGTCAAATCAACCATTTAACCCCAAAGTGCTGCTTTTAAGCATGAATATTACAAATAAAGACATCTAGGAAGACAATAGCCAAGGTGAAAACAAATTTGCACTTTTCCCAGTATTTTAAATAAAACAAATTTAAATAATAGATAATATGAGTCAAGAGTCAAAGTTTGTCAAGATAGAGCTGTCAGTTATATCAACAGCATAGAATAGCCCAGTTAAAGTGTCGTTAAAGTGCAGTATTGCAGGCAAACTCTGCCGACATCCTGGAGTTCAATCCTAGCGGGGTTCGAGGTTAACTCACCCTTCTGTCCTTTCAAGGTCAGTAAAATGAGGATTCAGATTGTTGGGGGCAAGATGCAAATAATGCTTCTACCTTCTAAACTGCCCAAAGAGTGCTGCTATGGGTTGTATATAAGCCTAAATGTTATTGCATATTCATTAAACCATGGGAGGAGTGGAAGAAAGAAAATTAGAATTGGAACAGAGTGCATATAAAAAGAAAAGTACATGTTCATGTTGCTATGGGACAATCAACCGTTTCAGTGTCTTCTTCCTAATATTTAATAAAGATTGCTATTTATTTGGGCAGTATGATGTGTCAGAGATCTAAAGCCAAGTCTGAGACAAGAACATACTCTCTCCATGAAGTGTCAGATGTCTCAGAAATTCTGTTGAGTCTTCCCAATGAGCCTGACAATTTGACTGCTCTCTATCTACTCTTTCGGCATCAGAATGATGGCTACCAAGCCCCATTTCTATATTGATCAAGCAACCATCATTTTGTATGAATATAAAAATCAGGTGGCTGTGCAGATAAATCAGCTAGTGCAGACTATGAAGCAATTAGCTGAGCAGATTGGATAGAATCATCAACTTCTATAACAGCTGGGTTCCTTCCCTTTGGGAAGCCAAGCCAATACTATAGCTACCAGAACAGCTGCAGCTGTTGCTACTGAAGTTCTCCAACACAAAACATATTGACAAATATGTTGGTAAATGCACTATTTGCTCATTCATAAGAATACAAATTCTACTGTGCTGGAATAATAGTAATAATAATTGTCCAATGAGGCCCTAGCTTGATGTGATTGTGGGGCTTGCATGCTTTGAGGAAGATGAGAGCTATGTTAGTGTTTCAACCATACTAGACAGTTCTCATCAGAGGAGCCAATGAAAAGTGTCCCTCCCATAAACTATATGCTGAGACATAACTTACAGAAAAGGTGGTGATTAAGACTCTGGGTTTGTTGACCAAAAGGTTGGCATTTTGAGACTTAAATATCACGTTATGGGTTGAGCTCTTGTTCCTGCTATAGCTCCTCCCAACCTAACAGGTCGAAAGCATGCAAATGCAAGTAGATGAATAGGTATCACTTTGATGGGAAGGAAACAGCATTCCATGCCCCTTAGGGCATGGTCGTGCCAGCCACATGACCACAGAAACATCTTCTGACAATGCAGGCTCCCTCAGCTAGGAAATGGAGATGAGCACCACCTCCTAGTGTTGGACATTACTGGATAGGAGAAACCTTTAGCTTTTTTTAACTTACAGAAACCCATACTGGATCGATTGTCATCCAGATCAACAAGGACCTTACTAGCTGTCCTAGTTCCTGGATATCTGATGTCATCTTTCTATTTAGAAAAACAATTGATTTTGAACAGATTGCAATTTAAACAGCAAATGTAAAGTACAAATGTAAAGTACAGTCATTCTCTGCTTGATGATTGCCCTCATTCTTTGACTTATTCTCTGCTATGATCAATAATAAAAATGGAAAACTTTGTGTTGCACTCACCCACTTGCCAAAACAAATACTGTGCATACTAATTACCCTGAGGCTCTATAGATAACCTCATCATTCCTTCTGTGAGAAAACATCTCAGTATTTGATGCCTCTGTATTCCAACATTGTACATCAATTTGAATAAAAACAGTGGCAAATTGCAAGAAATGGGTGGTAGGAGAAGCAGTCCTTGATTTCCAGGCATAAAAAGGAGAAAGGAACTGTCTCACTTTTTTCATCACTCTATTTTTCTGCAGTATAGAGAACAAGGAGGTATGGAATTATAGTCCTGCAAGATTGATCACGTACAAATAGAGATATAGATTATGGGATATATGAGAAATGAAATTTGAAGAAAAACTTTGGGGAACGTAGATCTGTTTCTGTTTCTCTAACCTGAAGTTTTCATTCATAGATAGGGTCATTCCTAAATATCCTATCTTTTTTTTTTAACATGATACTAAAATATTCAACTGAGTTTTGAATGTCAAAGAAAGAGATTGAAGACTTTTATTCTAACTTAGTAGGACTATAGAAAATGGCTTATATTTATCATGGCGCAGTACAATATTTCTTTCAAGTCTTTCAATAACAGACTTCTTTCAAGTCTGTTATTGCTCTATTTCTAGATAAACCACCCCAAACATCCATAAATGGTGGAATAATTTCTTGTGAATTATAGAAGTTGAATAGCATATTGCTAAATGATACACATGACATTACTTTCAGATTTACTTGTCTATTTTCTGTTTCTTCCTGTGCATTAATCATTTTGTTTTTCTGTTGGTGAGAGGCATAAAGTACAAGTAATGAATATTATCTTATCTCTCATATGGCTTCTGTGAGCAGAATGTAGAATCTCTTATGAGAAATCCTGGGCATGAAAGCATCTTTACAAATATTTAACCAAGAAATGTCTACTTATTTCTTTAGTACACTGATCTGCTTAATGTAAGCACGATAGATCATTAAGTGAGTCTTCAAAATAATATGAAAGCAATATTATGTTAACTATTTATCCATTCACCTCTGAAAAGGTCAGCACATATACATATATACACAACACACACACACATACACACATACATACTAGTTCTTCCCGTTTTTTACAGCTTATTCTTAATAATAATAATAATAATAATAATAATAATAATAATAATAATAATAATAATAATAATAATAATAATAATAATAATAATAATAATAATAAAGTTGGAAGGGACCTTGGAGGTCATTGAGTCCAACCCCCTGCTCAGGCAGGAAACCCTACACCATTTCAGACAAATGGCTGTCTAGTCTCTTCTTAAAAACTTCCAGTGTTGGAGCATTCACCGCTTCTGGAGGCAGGTTGTTCCATTGGTTAATTGTTCTAACTGTCAGGAAGTTTCTCCTTAGTTCTAGGTTGCTTCTCTCCTTGATTAGTTTCCATCCATTGCTTCTTGTCCTGCCCTCAGGTGCTTTGGAAAATAACTTCACTCTCTCTTCTTTGTGGCAGCCCCTGAGATATTGGAACACTGCTATCATGTCCCCCCTCATCCTTCTCTTCATTAAACTAGACATACCCAATTCCAGCAATCGTTCCTCATATGTTTTAGCCTCCAGTCCCCTAATCATCTTTGTTGCTCTTCTCTGTACTCTTTCTAGAGTCTCAACATCTTTTTTACATCGTGGTGACCAAAACTGGATGCAGTATTCCAAGTGTGGCCTTACCAAGGCATTGTAAAGTGGTATTAATACTTCACATGATCTTGATTCTATCCCTCTGTTAATGCAACCCAGCACTGAGTTGGCTTTTTTGGCAGCTGCAGTACACTGCTGGCTCTTATTTAAGTGATTGTCCACTAGGACTCCGAGATCCCTCTCACAATTACTATTGTTGAGCAAGGTACTCCCTATACTATCTCTTGAAATAAATAAAGATAATCACCTGGACATTTTTGACAAGTAAGTTAGCAATAGGTTTTACATTTTTTAGAAAGTAGGTTAGTGTCTTGAATTTAATGCTAAATTTCAAGGCAGAGAGAACTATAGGTAAGCATCTCTCTGTGTTGTCTTTCTAGCTGTCATTTAAAATTAGAGATACAGAAGTCTTTTAGCAAAAAATAGGAACGTTAAGACTTATTGATTGTGGATATTAACAGGAATACTGTAGAACAGTGGTTCTCAACCTGTGGTCTGCGGGGCCCTGGGAGGCTGTGATGTTGTCACCGAAGGCCAATGAAGGCTTGAAGAAATGTTATGATTTAATTCATGAGGTAAGTCTTGGGGGTCCGTGGTCACAAAAGGGTGTTAATGGTGAAGAAAAGGTTGAGAACCACTCCTCTAGAAGAAACAACAACAATATGCGAGTTACAGATGAACAAAGGATATAGAAGATACCTAAATCTTTAGTAATCCAAATACTATATAATGTAAATGCTTTCAATAAACAATAGTCTATTTAAATATTTTTTCAAGGAAAAAGGGATGAATAAAAGAAAGAAGAATTTGAAGAACTCCTCTCTCATCCCCTGTAGTGCCTACCTGAATAAATTACATTATTCTAGATCTTTAATTTCTTTGCTAATTACAATAGCTTTTTGAGAGCTTTAAAAGAAGATATTGGCCCTTTTCTCATCCGACAATCGAAGGAGAATGAAATGCTCAGACAATTTCAGCAATCCACAAGTTCTTATTTGAGAGGAAAGGTGTAGCCCAAGAGTCCAAACTGGACTGAACCTGGCCCAGTTTTAATGATATCTATCTATCTATCTATCTATCTATCTATCTATCTATCTATCTATCTATCTATCTATCTATCTATCTATCTATCTATCTATCTATCTATCTATGTTTTATTTCTATTATTTTACAATTCTGAATGCTAAGTTTCTTTCTGTGAATGGCATTGAATTCAGATGTATAGAACAGATTGATTCTGCCCGTTCTTTCACTCTGGATCTTTCTACATACCTGTACCGAAATTGGAGCACCCTTGGAGAAAGACATATAATGAAAAAAGCTGCAGAGTAAAGGGGGCCTTCTCTCACACACCCACTCTTTCAAATGAAAAATCATGGGAGTCTGACTTAAAAGAAGGAATGGTAATTTTATAAGGAAAATATTGCTAAGGGAAAACAAAAGTGCCATAGGGTAATTAAAAGAAAAATCCTGGACAATAATCAAGGGTTGTTAATTTGATGTATACTTTCCTGGAATGTCAGCAAAAAAATGGTTATTTTAAAGCTTGAGTATTATACCATTTTATTATACCATTATATCATTTTTTTCAGACAAATTTGTTTGTACATGCAAGAGGAATCATACTCATTAGCTTGTTAGATATCCTAGTTTCTGTCTACCTTAGTAATATTTCAATTACTCTAAAATGTAGTTGTGAAAAATATAATTTGATGCATGCAAAATATGAACTAAGAAAGGGCAGCATTTGCATATGAAAATTTTAGGCAGCATGACAAACCATTAATAAACGTCTCCTAATATCTTCTAAGCATTTAGAAAATGTACAGCAATACAGTATGATGAACAATTTTTTTTTCTGGGATTAATATAATAGCTTCTTGCTATGCATTTCTACCTTTCATAGTCATCATTCCATTTTTTTTAAAGTTTTTTATTTATAATGCAATTAAAACAAAAATGGACAAACGTGACATTCCAGAGTAAATATTCCTAACAGTTTGTTTCTCGTGGTACAAAAACTTAATACATCATTCCATTTTTTTAAATATAAAATTGTGCTTAACTCTGAAATATCCTTGCGAGGACATATCTAAAGTTATTCATTGTAGGCTTTTGTTTCCAAGCTTGTAAAGTCCTTTCACCAGAAGCACTTTTGTGATTTCCTCCTATCAAGATTGTAGATTACATGAGTATCTTTAAGGTGTGAAAGATATATATGTTCTATTATGAGTGAGCATCATTTTTTGGAAAGAATTTAATATCATGCATGTTCTACTTCTTCCCTACATAGAAATTTCCAAATAGGTTTTAGAGTGTTCTGATTAATCTAAGAAAAATGTGAAGTCCTCATCATTACCCAATCCTGATGAGTGTGGGATTTTCTCACTGTTCACATATGTTAGCTATCCCTGCCAGTGTTGGAGGGGGGTGCAGTATTGTCCTTGGTAGTTCCTTAATTAGGGTATTGTTTTCTGTTCTTTGTTGATCTAGTGTTAATCCTTGTTTATGTTGTTTCAGGAAAGAATGTGTTCTGATTTTTTTTGTTTGCTTCTTAGCTTTTTTACTATCTCTTTTGCATGGTGTACAAATGTGGTTTATTTATCTATATGTCTATTGATGGCTGACTTGTCTGAATGCCAAGCTTCCAGAAATTCCATAAATTTGGATGTAGCTTAGTTTTGATACTCACAGTTTTCTGGTTGAAACTATGGTTGAATTTATGCATAAGAGCCATGGAGGCACAGTGGTTAGAATGTAGTAGTTGTTGTTAATTGTGAAGTCATGTCCGACCCATCGCGACCCCATGGACAACGTTCCTCCAGGTCTTCCTGTCCTCTACCATCTTCTGGAGTCCATTTAAGTTCACACCTACTGCTTCAATGACTCCATCCAGCCACCTCATTCTCTGTCGTCCCCTTCTTCTATTGCCCTCAATCTATTGCCCTCAATGTAGTACTGCAGGCTAACTCACTGTTCCCTCCAGGAGTTCGATTCTGAGTGGGTCAAGGTTGACTCAGCTTTCCATCCTTCTGAGATTGGTAAAGTAAGGACCCAGATGGTTGGAGGCAATATGCTGACTCTGTAAACCATTAGAGAGGTCTGTAAAGCACTGTGAAGGGGCATATAAGTCTAAGTGCTATTGCTATTGCTATGTGTTGTTGGACTAAGGAGTTTTCCCTGTGTCTTCTGACTGCTAGTTGGTGTTCATGGGTGCACTCTTCTACTCTTCTGCTTGGGGTCTAGGAATTCTAGGCTCCCACCATTGGCTGCACCTACTTTGCCTCCAGTCACCCACCTCAGCTCATTCATAGCCAGCTTTCCTCCTCCACTGGCCCTCCCACAGCCATTCTCTCTGGCTAATGGGCCCTCCACTCTTTCCCCTTCAGCCTTGCCCATTCACCCAGATACCATTTGTTCTGGCTGTTTCACTCCATGGGACAAGAAGCCACCAACCAACTGGGTAGCAGACAGCAATGATGGCACTGGGAAGGGAGAGTGAGGGGCCTGTGAGGGGGATGAGATTCGTGACAGGTTATGGGAAAGACCAAGATCTGCTTGCGCCTGGATGCTGGGGGTGCCTGGGGGGCCGGCAGGCCATCAGCGGTAAGCACTGCTTCTGGGAGGTGGCAACAGGGCATCGGTGGTAAGCACTTTTTCTGAGGGTGCCTGGGGGTTCAAATGCTGGTGACACTTGGTGGGGGGCAGCCAAACTTCCTGTTCAGTATCATACTGGTGCGGGGAGAAGGTGAACTATCCATTAGGAGGCAATGGGGAGGGGAATGAAAATGTCAATCTACCGTGGGCAATTGGCAGGCAGCAGTAGGTGGGAGCTTCCCATTTTGACCTCTCCCCACTGCGATTGCCTCTGTGCCTGGGCTCCAGCCTAAAACCAAACGGGCAGTTCATCTGCCATCCCCCACACCATCCCTGATATTGCCGGCCTGATGCCAAATGGGAAGTTCAGTTGTCCCCCCCATCGTGTGCCAGCACTGTTCAATCCCCCAGGCACCCCCAGACAATAGCGTTTACTGCCAATGCCTGCCACAAACTCCAGGCACCTGTAGCAGCTGTGAAAAGCAGTGTTTGCCTGCTTCCCACAGGTCTTTCTCTCTCCCATAATTTGTCACCAATTGCACCCCCCTCACCGCCCCTCGCTCTCCCTTTCCAGTGCCTTTATTGCAACCTGCCACCTGATTGGCTGGTAGCTTCTTATCCCATAGAGCGAAACACCTGGGACAAATGGTGTCTGGGCAAATGAGCCAGGTAGAAGGGCCAGGGTCAGAGGGCTAGGAGCCCATTGACCAGAGAAAATGGATGTGGGAAGGCCAGCAGAGGAGGAAAGCTGGCTGTGAATGGACTGAGGTGGGTGGCTGGAAGTGAAGTGGGCGTGGCCAATGATGGTAGCCTAAAGGTCCCATTCCATCTCCTTGTGGGTCTTACACAGTAGCTATTACACTATTTTATTGTATTCTAAGGAAAACATGCATTTAGAAAAAGGGATGGTTATGTTTATTTTTTCTTTCTAGAAAAAGAGAGAATAATTGTTTAACAATTTAATAATTAATTTAACATTAATTGAAGCAAACATTTCTAAAGAAAAAGATATGAAAAGATATTAAGGATTAAGATCTATGTTAAGGTGTTTTTTTTTCCAAGAAGTGTATTTCCAAAGGAAATATCAGAAATGGATGAGAGAAGTTTATCTCATCACTTCCAACTGTGGACTTCTACCTCTTCTATTATATGATCAGTTCAATTATTCCTAACTCAATTAAGGGGAAAAACATTTTAAAGAAAATATAGTACTATTGATTCAAATAAAACTCACTCTTTATTAGTATGTGTCTTAGAAGCACATTCTTGATTGATTTATATTTCTCCTTGGTAAAATCGTATGTCAGTTGGCGACTCATTGATTACCAGTCTGAATTTTTTTTAAAGAATTTTAAAATGATTTAATGAGATATTTCATTACTGAAGAGATGGCCAACCTATCAGCATTAGGTTTCTGAATCTTTAAGGGCTCTGTAAAGGGTAAAATGTCCACGAGGGCAACTTATTTTTTTAGAGTGCTGTCACTTTTTGAAAAGCTATATGATAAAATACTATTTCCTTTATCTAGCCAGTCACTGAAAAGTGGGTCATTCTGGCTTTATTTCTTAACAAAACTACTGGCCTGAACAATTGAAAGTACAGTATAGATTAGAAACTGTTGCAAGGAATATTCCTTACAACCTAGCAATATTCTTACATTATATTTCTTCTGAGGAACTACTGTTCAAACTGTTTCCGAAGTTAACCTGAGCCTCTTCTCATCCTTTTTGATGATAATCTTTTGAAAGACTTGCAGCAAGAATAAAAAAATGACAAAATCTGTGTCACCAGCAAATATTGACTTTTGTGCTTATGTCAGAGGTGGAAAGGTAGAGTGTCATCAATGTTTCTTCATTATGGCCACTTGCAGGCACTAATCATTCAGGTAGTCCTCAATTGTTGACTATAATTGGAACCAGCAACACTGTTGCTAAGCGAAGTGGTTGTAAAACGAGACACCCTGTGACTGTGCCCAACTTACAACATCAGTTGATCAGTTCTGGCTGAGATTGTTAAGCAGATGACATGTGTCTTAAGTATGATGACATGTGACCACAATTTGTGACTTCCTTCCAACTTCCCCATTGATTTTGCTTGTTGGAAGCCTGCTATGAAGAGTGCAAATGACAATCATACAAATGCAAGACCCAACAGCTATCAGAATTGCATGCAGATTGCCAAGTTCCTCATTGTGATGGCCACAACTTGAGGGCTAGTCATAAGTCTCCTTTTTCAGTGCCATTATAACTTTGAACAGTCATTAAACAAGTGGCTTATAAGTGAAGACTATCTATATATTAAAAGAAACCTTAAAAATAAGAGAAAAAACATGCAATTATTTTTTTTTAAAAAGTACAATATATTGAGTGATGAGATTAACACATCAGCAACTGTTCAGAAGCCATCTTAAATTTCCTTGGGTAACTATGGGATTTTTTCACAGATTTTTTTTTATATCCAGCAAATCTGGATATAAAGATATTAGCTAATTTTCTAACATCCAGTCTTACAACCTTGTATTTGGTAGAACTATATAATTATGCTGCCCATTTCAATAGTTATAGTGGATGACTTGATTGTGTATTTGACAAGCTAACGTTCCTGTGAACTCCAGATATGGAATTTTGAGGAAGATTTAGAACTTGTTCTAGAATAATTTACAATAGTATGCTTCAAAAGCCATCATGATATTTGCATGGAAAATCTGAACATAAGCTATTTTCTCCAAGATTCAAAGTTGCAGTTACATATCCCTTAAAAAATCTTGAGATTGCAGACTTTTTGTAATGCAGGGTAATAACATAATTGAGGACATGGGGGAAAAAATCTATAAATATTTTGCTTTCTTTTCTTTTTCTTTTTTTTCTGTTATAGTTGTGAGGAAAAGCAATAATAGTATATGAATGGGGCACAGTATTAACTCTTTTTCAAAACTTAAAACCTTGATTTTTTGGCATTATTAGAAGACTTCAACACAGACAATTAAAGCATAATTTCCAGAATATCCCAAAGGATACATCAGAGGAATCTAAAGCCTGTCAAAATGTTACCCTCCACAAAATGTTGGCTGGGGAATTCTAAAAGTTGAAGTCCACATATCTTCAATTTGCCAAGGTGAGAAACACTGATCTACAGTAGAGTATCCAGAACTAGTACCACAAATTGCTGGACTATAGCATCCTTTATGCATATGATCAAATGAAAAAGGATGAAAACCAGGTAGCCCTTTCTAAATAATAACCCCATTAATTATTTTTCTCTCTCCCATTAAAAAGCAGTAGAACATTTTGATCAGTTTGTCTTTCCTTCCAAACCAACATCCACACATAAATACAACGATGCTGCAGTATTGTCAGTTAGGTAGGATCTACTCCTTATTAAAATCCAAATGCAGTAATTATGATTTATATAGGATTACTCTAAATCTGCACAGAATGACTTTAAACAGCCAAATAGCCATTAATTTGACTGTTCAAAGAGATGCTCATAATCTTTTAAAATGTCATATAAAATATTCATTTCTAAATGCCCTACAGTGATTTTGGAATTTATTTAAAGTGGGCTGTTGATAGCTCTTTTATAAATAAGCAATTACAGTAAACTAAAAATATCATGGCCCATCACATTATACATTCTATAATTTCATGGATGAAAGGCCTAAAGCTGATCTGCATAAATGTGGTATGCCTCTCAGCAGGTGAAAGGTTTGATTGCATATGATAATCAGAGTTATTATTTATAGTAACCATTTATACTTGTTATTTATTAAAATGCTGTAAACCACATATTGATTTCAGTAAGTCATATAACTTGGATAAAAACTAGGCACAGGATTATTTAAGTATTTTTAAGATTCCAATTGGGGTTGTATATTAGTTTGCAGGTCAACTCTCTAATAGATGAAAATTGCAAAAAAGATTGACTGACCAGATTTTAAAAAAAAAAAAGTCAGCAAGGGTATTCCAAGTTTACTGGCAGCCCATTCCTTATTTATATGGTAATCTTCTCCAATGTGAGGTCTTCAAAATATTGGACTTCAGCTCCCTCAAGGTCATGCTGGATAGCGGTAAAGTCATGGTGGCCCAATGGTTAGAATGCAGTAGTGCAGGCTAATTCTGCCCACTGCCAGCAGTTCGATCAAGCAGTTGAGTTGAAGGCTCAAGGTTGACTCAGCCTTCCATCCTTCTGAGGTTACTAAAATGAGGACACAAATTGTTGAGGGCAATAGGCTGACTCTGTAAACCGCTTAAAGAGGGCTGTAAAACACTATGGAGTGGTATATAAGTCTAAGTACTATTTCTATTATGTTGGAGAATAGTGTTATATAATATGTAATGTAGCTGCTGAGTGAAAAATTGTTTGGTTCAGACTAAGGATATAAGAATCCTTTCTTTTGGTTTCTTTGATTTTCTTTTCAAATCATTTGCAGATTTCTTGAAACTGCTTATGCTCATCACAGCTTATGCTGAACTAGAAGCATTTATTTATTTGCTAAATTTACATAACTGCCCATCTGACATACGTGACTCTGAGTAGCATTTAAAGGCACAAAACAATATAGCACAATAACCAAAAACATAATGAAAATCATTAATAATAATTAAAACCTATTAAAACTATAGTTACAAGATTAGGAGGCAGGTTTGTTTATCACTCCAATATTCTGATTCTATCTAAAAATAAAAACAGAATATGAAAAATTTAAACATAAGTTAAAATTAACAATAAAGTGTGAGGCATGCTCAGATGAAGCAAAGAAAATGATACCATAGTATATCCCATAGTGCTACAGTTTTTAATACATTCCATGTTGCCATGGAATGAAAGAATCAATGAATGAATCGATGAATGAATGAAATACTAGTTTGCTACAGCTCCAACTTCAAAGGAAATATAATTATCACTTTACAAATCTCCTAAGACATTCTTCTTTGATATATTTGTTATTTCTCCCTGCACACACATACATAATTTCTCACAAGGTTAGGGAACAAATTCCATAATTATTTAACATTTTGTTTTTTTCACATTGATAGACAATTCTAGTGCTCTGCAAATAACAAGGGACACAAGGGCTTATAGGACTGAATAGTAGATGTCTAATAAAAGTTTGATTTCACAATGACCTGAGAATCTGCTTCAGGGCTAAGCAGGCTTTTTTATGTGAATATATTCTGACCTACATTAACAATTTAATGGAGTAAAATAAATAAATTGGACAGAAAGGAGCAGGAACTTTATTCTGCATATTTTCTTTGATTGAATATCATGGCACATTGGGACTTCAAGAAGAGTGCTAGACAATCTTTCCATGTTTAATTTCTGGGTATTGGCAGCTCATAATTCTCCAATACTTTGGATTTTCACAAATGTAGAATAAGGGGTCTCTGAATCAAACAGCCTTAATCTGATGTCATTTATTCATTCAATGAATATATATCCAGAAAATGACTGGGGACATTCACCCTGACATCCTTGCTAATTTGGTCTCCTAATGCCATGCACAGTTTATTCATTTCATTCATGATTCATACAAACACACACACACACACACACACACACACACAGAGAGAGAGAGAGAGAGAGAGAGAGAGAGAGAGAGAGAGAGAGAGAGAGAGAGAGAGAGAGAGAACATTTTTTTAATGTCAACTAAGCCTGGCAAAGCAAGGGGTAAAATAATAATTTACTTTAAAACCGTTTTTGAAAAATTATATTTTGCGGCATGTAAAAGACTTTTTACATTGATTCAGGACAACTTATCAACTTAGTCTCTTTCCCCCAAAATGTGAAAAGTACGATACTGTCTTTTATTCATTCCTGCTTTCTCAGCCTTAAAAGAAGCACACGGGGAATATTTCAAACATTTATTAGAGTGAAACCCTTGAAGATGTCCAGCTGAAACTTGGCAGGAGTATTCTAAAGAGTCTATCAACCCTGCTCTTTCCATCCCCTTCTGCCAAATAAATGAAGCAGGTGCAGGTGTTTAATGCTTTTCCATGTGGCATATGGACATCTTTCTTTTTTTCGCTGAATCTTGAAGCAGCTTGAACTGGTTTACCCTTGAATCACAAATGCTAATCAAATCATGCTCCCTTCAGATTTTGAATTTCTGGATAAAAGTGAATCAAGGCTGATTCTTACAAATCTATTTAACAGCCCATGAATGTGCAAGCTTGCACATAAATAATATGTAAAACAAAGTATGGAAAGCAAACACAGTCTCAACTTTTTATTCAGTTTATGAGTTGAACATATTATTAGCAGGGGAATGGAGAAAAGTGAAACCATAGGCGTGGTTTTTCTTGTAGTAATGTTGTCTTAATAGAAGGTATATATACCAAAGTTTTCCCTGGTATTCAGATGTGGCAAAGAAGACAAGCCTGTACCTATCGATATGTAGAAATCAAAATGCACACCTAGTAGTATGTCTGGCTACACAATGAATTTGAGTATTTGAATATTTTCATAAGCATTTAAATGCAACTTGGTTTCTTAAAAAATAAATACATTCAAATAAATGTTTCATGGTTCGGAGCTTCTCTAAGGAAAATAAGAGGGAAATATACATTAGATGGTTTTGAGAATGATTTTAAGCAATCGGCTTTAGCAAGTCAGAATAGAACACAAATTGCAATTATATAAGGTCTCTTTTTCCTGCAAGAACAAAGAAAGATTAGAGCTGAGGAAGAAGCCATTGATGAGTTGGCATTTTATATCTTGGCTCTCCTCAAACAAAAAGCTTCTTGTATTCTCTTCTGAGTAGAATATAGTCATCGTTCAACATTTAAAAAGAACCATTGTCAAACAGCTATGCCATCTATTCACTCGCTTATTGTAAGGCTCCTTATATCTATGACAAAGAGGTATTTTTTCTATACCAGTCCAAATTCCCAACAAACTTCTGATTGCTGCCTCGTTGTTAGAAGTTGTGAATCCCATGACTGTTGCTGTTGCCGCTGAGCAATGTGGCAGCTGCTCCTCATGAAGGGCAAAGTTCAGAAGGTAATCAAATCTCAACTCACCAAGAATCTATTGTGATTCCTTAGAATTAACCTTTCTAATTTAACTGTTACCAGAAGCTTATGATAGAACAGCCTAATCCATAGCCCACAATAAAGCAGAATATTTATGTTGAAGCAAGTATATTTTTACAAACTTCATTTGGTCAACAGGTGCAAAGAGGTTCTCCAGATCGTAGGATTCTGCAGTGTTGTCTAGTTGCTACAGCATTTTCTTACATTGCAGGAAGTTAATTTATTTGACTAAAAATCAACTCCCTCTGCCTAAACATAGTCTATGCTTCATTGGACCATAAGTGAAGGAACATTTATTCATATAACCATGCTGCTGTGTTGAACTCAGTAAAGCAAAGGAAAAAAAAAATTACTCATCATCAAGCCTGGAAAAAATATGGAGCTCTTTTACAACCTATTTGATTTGTAACCAACTAGAGCACTGCTTGGATTTGCTGTGTGTTAATAGCCAGTAATGGACTGCAATTAAGCTGGCTTTATAAAGAAGGTTTGTGGCCATTACCTTTAATGTAAGACAATACTGTGAAAATGTTTATAGTTAAATTGTTATGGAAAAAATATGGGTATTTGCCTCTTTACCCATATATTAGATATTATTTTTTTATTCAGATGCAATAGTATTTGTATCATGTATGTATATACTATTTAACATATAAAAATGTAAATAGGAAGGAGATGGTCAAAAAGTAGCATTGGACAAACTTTTACCCATTTATCTAAGAGAGACTTGGAAAGAAATTCTTTAGTGACTTGTAGAATAAATTGTTCGATTTCTACAACAAACTAAGAACTTCTGTGACTTGTGAAGGATAACAATCACCAATTTTTGCCTCCAGAGCCTTTCCCTACTATTTGTGATCATAACTGTTTTCTGCTGTAGCTATTGAATTGGACATGTGGGGAAATGAAAGAAGATAAGTTCTAAATAATGCATTACAACTAGTTGAAAGGTTCAAAATGCCAGATGTTGATTCTTTATGTATGGGCAAAAAATGGTGATTGGTTTGAGTCAAATAGCTGGAAGTTACTATGCATTTCTTCATGATGTATTTTAAAGCAAGTATTTTTACTTAATTCAAAAGGAAAATGAATTCCATGTTTACTTTACTTTACCCAAAATGTGATGAGAGTTTGGAGAAATAAAGGAAGGAACGAAGGAACGAAGGAAGGAAGGATGAGAGAGAGAGAGAAAGAAAGAAAGAAAGAAAGAAAGAAAGAAAGAAAGAAAGAAAGAAAGAAAGAAAGAAAGAAAAAGAGAAAATTCATGACTATTCTCTATGCATTACTTCCTTGTAGTGATATTGATAAAATATGCATACCTTGCAGAAATGAAGGCAGAGGTTTACTTCAAATCAAAAAAATCTGTCAAAGAATAAAAGCATGTATTGGCTGATTATATAAAAGACAACCAAGAACAAGCACTGATGCAAGTTAAAAATCAGAACATACTGAATGTATAGGAAACAAAACATGAATATTGAAATAAGGTAATAAAAACATGAACAGAATGTTGATAAGAAAAAGGATTACAAAGTCAATTTCTACAAAGGATTGGGGGGGAATAGGATTGGAGATAAAGATAAAACCTGACAATGACTTAATGACTGGAACATTAAAAAAAGAAACTGAAGGCTTGATTTTGTCTGCTCAAGAGCAAGCTATTCAAATTAATAAAACTGAGAAGCAGAAGAACAGTAGATCATATATTCAGCTCATACAAGAAGATTGCGTAAATTGATTATAAACAGTAACATATTAACACAATTGCTAAAATGCTTCATTGGAATATCTGTAAAAATGTGCCAGTAATGAAAACTTGCTGAAACATCAAAATGAGCAGGTTAAATCACAAAATACAAAGATGTGCAAATAAAAGTAGAACAAATGTGGTAAAAGAGAGCAAAGACAGTGTCAACAATAATAGATCCTTAAATACACTCCCCAAACAAGTGAAGCATCACTTGAACACAATCAACATAGACAAAATCACCATCATTCAATTGCAAAAGACAGCTTTACTTGAAACAACTTACAGCCTGCAACAATATCTTTAACACTGTTAATCAACAACATTTGCCTATCCCAGATCCTTGGGGAAGGAACTTAATGGATCAAAATGCCAAGTTCAATCTAAACATCTGGCTGACGGGATATCCAATCATAATAGAAGCAGACCTACAGACACAATTAGAGTCAGAAAAGTGAAAAATGGTCCTGGAAACATGGAAATGATATTAGTGAAATAACTCCTGTACAAAATAGTTGACATTCTCCCAACTATTGCCTCCTAATAATTAATTGTGTTTTAATGTTCGTCTCTATAGGCAGCCGCACATTGCAGACCACTCATTGATTGGTAAATCTTCTATTTTACCCCTTTCTCCCTTTAATTTTTTTTGGGGGGGATGGACATTTTCATAACATCTAGACCACCATTAAGCCTGGATGCAGGTCATATTATATGATACTTTTGACTATGCTAACCGCATGTGCGATTCCATCAAAATAGCTTTTGATGGAATATTTGGAACAGTAATGAGGAAAAAGAACCTCTCCTCTTCACTTTTTAAGGTTTTGAAAGTTCCGCACATTTTAATCAACAGTAATACAGTATATGTTGCATGAATTATAAGAGTCATTAAAAACCTTTCCAACATATAACATAATAATGGGATAGCCATGAGAAAAATAACTTAGTTATTTCTATAATTATAGTTAGGTAGGTTTTACAGGGAAAGTCAGATTTTTGTGAGCTGCTTCATATTTGATGTCCTGCACTATTTTTTAAGGTAGGATGTGCTGTTTGGTGGATTGACTTAGATCCTCCTCTTTGTTTTAGCTAGGTTTTCTTATTTTGCTATAGCTGATTATAATGCAAACATTTGTAAATTTAGATTGGCTCAGGAAGACTTTGAACTTTTTTCTCCAGCAGTTCATCTCATCACCCTTGTTCGCCATTAAAATGTGGTACTTAACTGATGATTACAATAATGCTTACCGAGCACTCTATAGTATTCACAGCAGATTTTGACCTTAGAACAAGGTTATATAGCTGTGGGGTGAGAAAAAACTAAAACAGAAGGTAAAAGACAAGTAAGTGTAATAATAAAAGAATAAATAGATAGCCTATGGAAAAGGCATACTTCATTAGTAGGGGGGATTCCACTGCAGATTGTAAAGGAGTGGAAGATACAAAGCTATTCCAATCCATCTGTTAAAATTTCCTAAATTCTGGAATTTTATAATTATAATTAACTTATAATTATCTTTGCCAGCATATCATGGATGGCTTCAGTTGCATTAAGAAAATGTTGGGGAGATGACTTACTTTGAGGACATCTTTGTTACTTCAAAATATCCATGTAGGGGCTTAATTTCATCTATTTAGATTGGCTGAATGATTTCTAATTTCTAAATGATTTCTTACCCAAACTACAAACCAAACTATTCAGCCCCAGAATCAAAGAAGCACCAGAGCCTGAATGAGTGATCAATATGTCCAGTCACCCACTATCTACTGCAACATAATACAGAAAGGTCTCAACTTCAACACAGATTGTGCTAATCAACTAGAATTCTTTGCAACCCTAGCAAGAGCGTTTACCATAAAAGATTTCCAATAGAGACCTAGGAAACCATAAGACAAACAATCATACCCACAGACCAGAAAGTAACAACAACAGAATCAACTCAAAGCAGAGGACAAAGTCCTCAAAAACCTAAAGAAAAAACCAATATATCCTCATCCTACTGTACCAGCAGACAAAGGCCAAACTATCGTTATTATGGACAGATCATAATACATGCAAAAAGCTAAAGAATTAGTGGAGGATAATGAAACTTACATCCTAGTGAATACCAATTCAATACAGAAACTAAGAACCAAGAAAAGTCAAATTACTAAGAAAGAACAGTGGTGGATAAAAAGCAGTGGATCTGTCCTCCCAAGCTTCTATGAATGCCCCAAAACACACAAACCAGACATACCTCTTTGTCCAATTGTTACCAGGGACCCCAATCTACAACATTGCTAAAGGACTGACCAAAAAAGCTTGGACACCTCATAGAGGGAAGTAAATACTCAATCAACTCTCAACTACACTGCCTCCAAAGAATCTAAGACACGACCATAGGTGAATATGAAATCACAGTCTCATTTGATGTCAGAGAACTCTTCACATCCATAGACCTAGAACTAGCAAACGAACCCATGAATGCACTGCTCAACAGCACACCCAACCTGATCAAATACACCAAGACTGAAATATTTAGAATCATGGAATCATATGCAAGCTCAGAGAGAATCAAGGACCCCTCAGTTCAACCCTGATTTACAAACTTTCTTTTTTTGATTCATTTAAATTATTGCATCACTGTTATTTGATGATTGTGTGAAAATTAATTTTGCCTTAATTCAAAAATTATTTAACAGAATAACAGAGTTGGAAGGGACCTTGGAGGTCTTCTAGTCCAGGGCTTTTCAACCTTTTCACCCATTGTATCACTTTTAGGATATGGCAACATCCGAGTACCACCAGTCACCTAGCAAAGTGTCAAAAACTTGATGACCCAAAAAAGGGGGGGGGAAGTGATAAAGTACAGGTAGTCCTCAACTTACAACAGTTCGCTTAGTGACTGTTTGAAGTTACAATGGCACTGAAAAAAGTGCCCCCCAAGCCACAGCCGAGCAAGACACCTGCCTACCCACCCAGTTGCGCTCTTCCTCCTGTCTGAGGTTTTCATTGTTGTGAGCATTTCTGTTGAGGATTGGCAGTGGGGGTGGGTTGGGGGTGTTTGGTTTTTATTCCCCCCGTCTGCTGGGTGGTTGCAGCAGGTTTTGGTCACTTCATATGACCTGGGACACTGTGATCATCATAAATATGAATCAGTTGCCAAGCATCTGAATGTAAATCACAAGACCCTGGAGATGCTGCAACATTCCAGCTGATCGGCGCTTCTTCTGGGCTCAGCAGAAGCACCAGGATCAGCACTGAGCTCCAGCTGAATCCTGGCACTTCCACTGAGCCCTGACAGCCCTGAAGCGGCGATCAGCTGGAAAGCAGCACTGATCCTGGCGCTTCCGCTGAGCCCTGACAGCCCTGCAGCTCCAGCCATCTCTCGCTCAGGCTTGTGTGGTGCTGCCACTGGTTCAGCTCATTCCCCTCCCTCGCTACCACTTTTCTAGGATGGTTGCGTACCACTTGCCAGGTGCCAATGTACCACAGGTGGTACCCGTACCATTGGTTAAAAAGCCCTGTTCTAGTCCAATCCCCTGCTCAGGCAGGAAACCCTATACTATACCTGTGCATTTGGTTTTTCTTGCCTAAATGTAGAATCTTACTTTTTTCACCACTGAATTTCATTTTGTTCAATAAATCAAATCAAACCAGGTGTGTTTTATTGACTTGGATTGAATTGCTGACCTGTTTCAGGAAATTTGATTTGTTCAGAGTATTCATACAAATGATATAGGGCAGTGATGTCAAACTGCCAGCCTGCGAGCCTGGATGCATCATAGTGAAACTACACCCACCTCATTGCCAGCAATGGCAAAAAAGTCACGATACATCGTGACGTCACGTGACGTTGCGAATTTGACACTCTGATATAGGTTTCTTGCCTGAGCAGGGCTAGAAGACCTCCAAGATCTTTATTATTATTATTATTATTATTATTATTATTATTATTATTATTAATCGCACAGTCAGCCAGATGTTCAGAGTGGATTTGGCATTTTGTCTACCTATCGAGTAGACAAGGACCTGGGATAGGCAGATGTGGATGTTTGATGGTATTACAGATATTGTCACAGGATGGAAGCAGTTCCTAGTAAGGCCGCCTTTTGCAATTGCAATTGACTAATGGCGAATTTGTCAATGCCAATGGTGTTCAAGTGGTGTTCCAGTTGTTTTGGGATTGCACCCAAGGCACCTATTACTATTGGTACTACCCTTGTTTGCTTTTGCCACAGTCTTTCTATTTCTATTTGTAGGTCTTTGTTTTTGTTGTTGTTGTTATTATTATTATTATTCATTATACGTGAACCTCAGTCAACTGAACATTCAAATTGACTGGCGCTGATGGTTGACATGGGTTGCTACCAGCATCCTAGGTATCAACCAGGTACCTACTTAAAATGTAAGATGTTCCGACTAGCGCAGTTTTTTGTAGCATTGCTGGAGCTATTACAGGAAGCTGCAGTTTCTTGAAATATTTTGCAAAGTTTTTGGACATAGTTCCCAGTGCCCCAGTGGGTGTTACACATTTCATCCATAATCATGCAGATGATGATGATGATGATGATGATGATGATGATGATGATGATGATGATGATGATTGTTGATGTTATTGTTGAATAAATAATCCATACTAAATTGGTAATTTGAAGAAAACTGATTAGATAATTTCAATTAAATCATTAATTTGAGGTAGACAATTCAACTGATTCACTTCTAATGCTTGAGTAGGAAGAAGGTAAGGAAAATTGGCATTTACTTCCATGTGTAGTTTACATGCCTAGTTGTTAAGAAATTTGAGAGGACTCCAACATTTCCTCACTGAGATAACATTTTTTTAAAAAAAAATCAAATAATTTGTTTAATTTATGGAAGATAATGACTTTTCTTAAATCAAGCTTTATCTTTTTATTATAGTCAATATGGTGTTCAATTTGTGATAGTGGGAATAGTTATAGAGATTTTGAAATTTAGATTTATCAAAAAGGTTGTTCCAAAATATTGTGATACAGCGAGGCAAAGGCTATAAAGATGCATTTTAAAAATGCTTCTTCTCCATTTAGTTTGTTTTAAACAGATTTCAGGCCACACTTTCTGCTTTCAGATCAGGTGCTATTTTAGAGATTAGACATTTAGGACAGTCAGATCCTTAGTTTTCTGTGGCTTACTTTCAAATCAGCTGTCACTAACTGCAGCAACATAGGAGGGATGGATATATGTGTGTGTGTTTGTATGATTGTGTGTGTGTGTGTATCCTCTTCTGTGCCTAAAGCTTACTCTGCTATATGTTTCAGCTTATGCCCACAGAAAACCCAAACTATGTATCAAATGTAAACTACTTGAATTACTAGAAGAAAAAGTAAAGGGTTCAGTGTTTCTCAACCTTGACAATTTTAAGGCATGTGGACTTCAACTCCCAGAATTCCACAGCCAGCAATGCTGGCTGTGGAATTCTGGGAGTTGAAGTCCACATGCCTTAAAATTGTCAAGATTGAGAAACACTGGTTTACAGACAACTCTAGCCACTCTGAAACACAGTGAGCAAAGCAAAAATACCAGCCTAAACAAGAAGACTATATCAAAATAAAACACAATAGGGAGCAAACAGCTTTTTAAAAAAATGATGACCCCATATATCAACATAAAGAAGAAAACCGATACACCCAAATCAAACACAATAGGGAACAAACAATAAGGAAAAAAATGAGCCTATATATGTGCCTAAAGAGCAAGACTGATAGAAACATGTCACTCTTAGAAGAAAACAACAGCCCCTACTATCTTCACTAGCCCATTCCAATGAAGCCCCTCTGGAACTGAACAATTGCTTTCATAGTTTCTCCCTGGAAGAAAATATACAGACACTCAAAGAAGAGCATTCATCAATAGTTTCTAAAAAAGAGGCATAAGCCAGTATTCCTGCAACAGGAAGAAAATATTCTGGACTTTCCCAGGGGAAAAAAAGGCAAATACTGGTGATAGGAGATTCAATTCTTAGGGGAACAGAAACTATAATCTGCAGACCAGGCAGTCAATCTAGGGAGGTATATAGTCTCCCTGGAGCAAAAATAAAGATGTAACTGAGTATTTTACTAAAATAATCAACCTCACAGATTACTACCCCTTTCTTCTTCTACATGCAGGGTCCAATGATACAACAATGAATCTGAAAACAGTAACAAGAGATCACGAATAGCTAGGGAAGAAAGTTAAAGAATTAGGAGCCCAAGTGGTGTTTTCATTTATACTGCCATCAAAAGGCCAACATCCAATGAGGGAGCAAAGGATTTTAGAAACAAACCACTGGCTTAAAACTGGTGTTGTCAACAGAACTTCGGATTCCTAGACCATGGTCTGCATTACCTAGATGAAGGGCTACTAGCAAGAGATGACTGCACCTCATAAGAACTGGAAACAATATATTTGGAAAACAATTGGCTCATCTTATCAAAAGGGCTTTAAACTAAAATCGAAGAGGGAGGGGCCCCAATCTTCATGACCTATAGAACCTAATTCCAAGCAAAAAACACTAAATAACCAATCACACAAGGAAGAAGGGAGTAAAGAGAGAGAAAAAAACAAAAAAAAACCCATAATGAAATAAGTGAGTGATGGAAAGGATGGAAATCCCAGTTACAAGGTAGGAGATATAAAAAATATACCCAAGGACTCAAATGCCTATACACTAACACTCAAAGTTTAGGAAACAAACAGGATGAACTTGAATTATTAGTACATGAATGCAGATACGATTTAGTTGCCATTACTGAAACTTGGTGAGATGAAACTCATGACTGGAATGTACTGATACAAGGATACAAACCATTCAAAAGAAAGAGATCTAACAAAAGAGCAGGTGGAGTTGCATTATATATAAAAGATCATTACATCTCTACAGAAATACACAAAACCAAGGATGAAAACTTCCTAGAATCCATATGGGTCAATAAAAAAGGGAAAAAATGACATTGCTATAGGAGTATAATACAGGCCACCCAACCATGCAGAAGAAATAGATGAACTCTTTGCTAATCAATTAACAAATGTGTGTAAGAAACATACCACAGTAGTAATGGGAGAAAAGAAAAAAGAAAAATGAAATCTAGCCTTATAGGACAAAGGAAAAGAAAAAGAAAAAATAATGATATCCATAGGAAGTAGAAAACGGTTAACTCCCCAAATTAGATCAAGTAAAGTTGTTTATTACTGAGAAAACTGAAACATGCTATTTTGGACATGTAAAGAAGAAAACTAGTAAGAGTAGCCGGAGCTCTCACTAACTAGAACACTTTGAATGAAATAGTTTGAAGCAACATTAAATTCAAAATTATGCCATTCCTTTTTTTCTTTTGAAATTCAGCAAACGTTCCCTGATTTACCTTCCAGATGATAAAGCACTGATTATTTTGTTTCAATGATTAATTTATCTCTCAGTGATCTTTATTTTTGCTTTAATTCTAACATCCTATAAATCTTCCTTCATTTAATTCTTCATAAGTAATAGTTGTACAGAATTATTTTAACAGTCTTCATTTATTAATAATGTTATAGTTTTATGTTGCCAGCATTATTTAGTATTTCAACAGTGTTTAAGTATTTAGTCTTAACCCAATTATCTGGGGAAAATATTACTGAACACCAGCATGTACTTCTGAATAAATATGCAAAGGCTTCTCTTGTGAACATTTTTTTGCATATAAAAACAAATTAATATAGATGAACTTGATTATAAAATAAGGAAATTGTATGAAGAAAGTATCTAAAAAGTCTATTGTTTAGCCTTTTCCAGCCATGTAGCTGGAAGATCTCTGGGGATGACAAGATGTCTATCTACCTCAGCATGAACCAATCCTGTTCTTCCCTTCCATAATTAGGTGGGGAGAAAAAAAAATAGCTCTTCAGTTTCCAAACTGTAGCGGGCTTCAAGATTTCCCTCATCTAGGCTGGTGGGTCATTTCAATACTACAAGTAGTCAGCAACTTCTAACCATCACCATAGATCCAGCCCAATGGTTAAAATGTGAATTACGCAAAAACTGCAAACATTAACGAAAGTTCTAGAAGGGATGGATGGATTCAGTGGAGATGGTCTAACCATCTGTTTAAAAAGATGGAACTGATTACTTTGGATTTCTCCTTCCCACTCCTGTTTGTCTAGAGAGAAGATGTACTTTCTTTGTCTTTTCCTTCCAGGATGTTGGACAACAGTTTTGTTTATGCCTTTCAGTAAGAAGCTAGAAGACAATCTCCTTCACAACTTTCCCTACTATACTGGGCAAAGTGACATAACCTGCATAGGAGAACACAGTCGCAGGACTTGTAATCTGTTAAACTTTCCTGCAAGAAATTAAATAGAAGGAAATGTTGAAGATTTGTCCTTTTATTTTAGAAAGAATTGTGGGTGATGTGCATTTTTAAATGAAAAACAAAATCAAATTTCTACCTTTCAGACCAATATTCAGATTGGAACACATTTCTCTTTTGCCTATGCTATTATCTAAACTGTATGAAACAGCTAAAATTGTGCAGAAAGAAGTATGTATTAAGGAAATTTGAACTCAATATAACTTTGAGGGACATTGCAGTCCACTGCATAAGTTGGGAGGATGTTACAAAAGAAAGTAAAAAAAAATATTAAAAAAAATCCTGATGTAAAAATTGAGTGGAATGGAATTATGATCAAATAAATGTGAAACTTATTACGAACCAGAAATAATATGATTTGTCTACCCTCCTCTTTATACCTAGTCCAATACCTGGTAGAGGTTCAATAGATAGCTTTGTAGGAATAATCTTTTTTATGATAGCTCATCCAGGAGATGTTCTTAAAAATGAAGTTGTTTGTACAAGAACTCTTAATTATTGCCTTGTTAGGAATTTTAATTTGATCCTGCTGCCTTGTTGCATTGTTGTTTTATTTTAATTTGCTTTTGCTTATTGATTTGTAAGGAAAACAATCATTCTCCCTCAACATCAGCTTGACTATAATCATCATCAGATACCATCCAGTTGTGTTGCCTCCAGCAGGTTTTCTCCTACCATCAATAATAAGTGGTCTTCTCCTCAATGGGGTCTACTCTTTGGGAAATCATTATCCCACAAAACAATGTGTTTGCTATGATTTAGGCATGGATCAAATATCTTCTAATTGCCTCAACATTTGAGAATACATATTGGTGCTATTATATTGTGTTACAGTTGATGACATAGTACAATCTTGATAAGATTGGTTTATCTTGATTGGTTTTATGTTGTATTTCTTCTGTTTTAATGCTATAACTTGATTCTATGCACCACCTTATAATGCTACATATATCAGACATTCCACAAACATAATAAATACAGAAACAGTACTTTGCCCTAGGTTTTTTTTAAAAAAATCACAATTCATTTTAGTGTAGTTTATGGAAATTTGGAATCAGGTTAATTATTAGTACATTATTACTGCTGCTATTACTATGTACCACTGGAATAAGTATGTACTTAATTCTACTCAATGTATGAACACATCCCTATGATTGGACAAACACATTCAGAAATGTTTTATTTTCTATCTCTGAATATGTCCATACCAAGTGGCTGAATATATACCAATCACATTTGCTTGGAAACCTGAAGTTCTGTTGAGAAAATAAGAAAATGTCAAACTTTAATTATGAATCTGACAACATTTATAGTTATTGAATCAATGAGATTATTTATATTCCTGCAATTAAGCAAATGCCCACATAGCTTTAGAAGGCACTTCACAGATGGTGATATTAAACTCGGTAACTTCTTTATAACAGAGATATTAGGTGTCACTTCTCACTTCAATCAAGGTCAATTAATTCATTTGCTCTCTAATCTGAACGTGACATGATCTAGCTGCCATTGAAGTTAATGTTCCTTGATTAATAACAGCTGAAAAGGCTTTTCTACTTCTTCTTGAAAGACCCTTCACTTTATGACATTAAGAAGCCATGAAATACACAATACTCATTGTTGAAACTTAATGTTTAGAGCATTCACAATACTGAGATGCTGTTCAAATCTAGGTTCCATCATCTCTAATCACTGACTGTGTTAGCTGAAGCTGATAAAAGTTGTATCCCCCGATCCTTCCCATAATATTCTATAGAATATATCAACTCTTGGAATAAGATTTGATAGTGATTCTGGGAATAAAGAGGAAGGAAAAAAAAAAGTTTGAGAATATTCCATTAGCAGAATTCTGAATTCAGCTATGTTTTACCCAGTGCTCCTTAGACAAAGAGAGAGAGAAGTGTAATAAATATCTATGGAGATTCTCATGTGTGATAAATACATAAAATATAACTAAGGAGTTGGGATGGCTTAAAGACTCACACACTAACTGTGCCATATGGTTTCATGGACCGTAGTTCAACATAATACACAAAGTATTATGCTGAGCAAGGGACATGCTATTTTTTGAGTAATTGCAAACAATGCATTCAGAGGGGAATTACGTGCAGGAGATGGATCTGTATAATTAACCAATAACAGTGGTAATCATCAGTGTTTTCACTACTTGTTTTCATTTTGCCTCTGACCTTGCTATCTCCTCTCTTCCCTCAAATCATAACTTTCACTTACACTTCATAAAATAGATTATAATCCAGATTAACAATATAATACTAGATTAATTAATTAATTAATTAATTAGTCTTTCAGATGACCTAAGATTCTTTGGTGTTTTATACAGTTACACATTTATATCTAAAACAGGGGTTCCCAACTGGAGGTGCTTGCGCCCCCTGGGGGTGCGAGACAATAATCTATGGGGTGCAAAAACTTGGATTTTCAAAATTATAGTGTATATGCATAATTCATTGCCGTTATTTCGAACATTTGTAAGGGGTGTGAGAATATATCAGAAGCATTCTAGGGGTGCGGGGTATAGAAAAGGTTGGGAGCTGCTGATCTAAAAGAACATTAACGGCAGGTAAAAGGACATAAATAAATAACAATGACGCTTAGACTTATATATCACTTCACAGTGCTTTACAGCTCTCTTTAAGCAGTTTACAGAGTCAGTATATTGTCCCCAACAATCTGGGTTCTCATTTTACTGACCTCAGAAGGATGGAAGGCTAAGTCAACCTTGAGCCACTGAGAATTGAACTGACAAATGCAGGCAGCCGGCAGATAGCAGAAGTAGCCTGCATTCTAACTACTGCACCACCA
Source organism: Protobothrops mucrosquamatus (assembly GCF_001527695.2). Taxonomy (NCBI): domain Eukaryota; kingdom Metazoa; phylum Chordata; class Lepidosauria; order Squamata; family Viperidae; genus Protobothrops; species Protobothrops mucrosquamatus. The sequence goes on from NW_015387564.1 coordinate 71,932, forward strand.
CAGCTCATAAAGAAGTAAAAGACGGCACAGTGCTTAAGTTTAGGAGACTATCCTCTAAAACAACTTTATTTTTAACATTTTCCTGAAAACTCACAAGATGAAAGCTAGTTTGATTTCCATTGAGAAGGTATTCCAAAGCATCAGCACCACCAAAGACAAGCAGCGCCTTTTAGCTTTAGCCTGCCTCAGTTCATAGAAGTGTGGGACTATAACTAATTTTTTTCTCTAGAAGATATATTCATTGGGCCATTCCAGTTAGAACAGTCTTACTGGCACCCAAGTACCAAGCTATAAAGGGGCTGTAGTGTATAGGTCAACACCAGCACCTTAAATTGTAGTCATAATCCAACCAATGGAGAACCTGTAAAATTTGTTTTCTGCTTCGAGTTTGAAGAGTCACTGACTACATGGGGTTGCTGCATTCTGTTTCAGTTGTAGTTAAACAGCACCTCAGTGTAAAAGTGCATTGCAACATTCTAATATTCATAATGAGGGAATGAGTATGAATTGTTATATGACATCATTGGATTCCAGATAAGGCATGCCAGCTAAAGTTGGGAAAAGATACCTTTAATTATTGCTTCCATTTGTTGTTTGGGCAGGAGCCCTTAGCCCACAAATCATAGACTTACTCCTTACTAAGTAGTGGTTATCTGTCTAGAGATAACACTGGTGTTGATAGAAAACTCCAGTGTAAAAACAGCAACCGCTGTGAAGTTCCTATTGTTTCCCATCCAGAATCTTACAATTTCCAGGCATAGGATTGAACTTTGATAGGAGCTCCCCTGCAACCTGGGATGGCAATTTAAAGTTAGGTTTCACTAATACATTGACAGTACCCAAACTGTCAGATAATATCTCCCAGAGGTTTCATTAAAAAAAAAAAAGGGAGCCAGGGAGAGAGAAATGACCTCTGAGAGACCTTGCAAGAAAGGGACCATCAGGTGAGCCTTTTCCACTTATCACAGAGAGAAATTGGAAAACAGTACCTTCCTTCTTTATAGGTCAGTGGTGGCAAACCTATGGCACGCGTGCCAGGGCGGCACTCAGAGCCCTCTCTCTGGGCATGCTCGCCATGCCTTGGAGATGGCAACCGTCCCTCTTCAACCAGCCGCCCACTAACTCGCCGAGGTCCTACATGCCTGGATGCATCCCAGCACCCATGCGCTCGCTGGCCTCTGTGTGTAGGGACTGATGATGTCAGGCAGAAACCGCCCCAGCCCCTGCCTCACCTTGCCCTATGACAATGGCACCCCCGCCCTGCCTTGCCTTGCCTCGCCTCACCCCCCAGGGTGAGCCTCCTGCCCACCGCCCCACCTGCCAGAGACCCCCTGGATCTCCCCCAACCCTGCCCGGCCTCCACAGCCATCCCTCCCCATGAGCAACATTGAGGTGATCACGCCCACCTTGGCCACACCCACCCAATCTGCCATGACCACCACAGTCACGCCCACCTGGCACCCGGTGATAAATAAGTGGGTTTTGGGTTACAGTTTGGGCACTCAGTCTCTAAAAGGTTCACCATCACTGTTATAGGTGATACAGTAAGATACCAGGGTCAATAGTATCAAAGGCTTCCAAGAAATCTAACAGGACTAGGAGAGGTACACTACCTTCACCCAGGTCCCAATACATGTTATCCAATTACTGTGTCCCATACTCAAGTCTGAGTCCTGACTGAAAAAAGGTCCAAATACACTGCTTTTTTTAGGGTGCTGAAAAGTTGATCCATCCCCACTGCCTTGACAACTTTCTCCAAAAAAGTGAGATTGGAGCCTGTACAAGAATTATCCAAAATTGCTGGATCCAGAATCAGCTTGATCAGAAGGGAATGCGCTATATCCAAGATTCTGATAGTTCCCACACAGAAACCAAAAATTTTGGTTTCCCAGATCTCAATGTTTATTTTTCACATTTCCTGCAACAGGCAGGGGTTCAAAAACAAGGGATAACTATCCTAAAACTTATAGCTTTCTGTCTTTCTGTCATCTTGGCTTCTTTTCCCCTTTCCCGATTACTTCTCACATTCATTTATGATAGCCATCTATATGTTGGCACAACATTTAAAGGCTGCACAATAACTCCTCCCAGTCAATGGGTATCTGATTTTTTTGAACACGTATCTGATCTTTGCTCATTGTTCAAATATTGCTTATGGCTTGCTTCAGCATGGAAGTTTGTATGAAACTCTTTTTGTGCTACGTGTAAGCAGTAAGTTTGCTGAAAGTTTGAGAGCAAATGAAAGATATATTTTTTTGTTATTGCATTTTTTTTTCTTCCAAGACCAATACTTTGTGGTTTGGAAGTATTCTCAGACCATTTAGAGTCTGTAGTTGAACATCTGCAAGGCAAACAAAAAACTGATCTATCAGCCAGACCATTGTTTGAAAGTGAAGTATTTTTAGTTAGAAAAGCAAAATAAAAGCACAGCCATGTGACATAAAAGATGATCTGATATAACATGGGGTCATCAAGGGACAAGAAATTATTTTGAAATCTTATTTTGTGCCTTAAAACTAGTAGAATAATGGGAAAGAGTAAATATTCTTTTTCTTTGTTTGTGTACTGTGCAATGTGGTAACTTCTATCATCTACCAGGTGTGCTTCATTGTATAACCAAGTATTGATTGGCTTCTGGGCAAAATTCAATGATAGCTGAAGTGTCACAAGTTGCCTTTGATCATTACTGCAACTTTAATTGATTTTCCATTGGCTAGCTAGCACAACTTTTCCCACAAGAGAAACAACTACATGAAAAAAAAATAAATCAGAGAAATATTTTCTTTCATTTGGAAAGGATGAAAGGAGAATTTGGTTTCTTAAAACATCAATATAACATTGCACAGTATTTGTAGAAAAAGTGTACATTTATTATAGAATTTCCTCTATGACAGAAACCTATTCATGTTGTTCTTTTACTAATAATACTGATATTTCCAGATGAAGAAAAGTGAGTATGACAGTGCTTTTGTTACCATAAGTCTTTTTGTCTCTGGTTTATTTGTTGTTGTTGTTGTTTTTTTTTTTGGGGGGGGGGG
>NW_015387564.1:75069-86245 GCF_001527695.2 Protobothrops mucrosquamatus
CTTAATTGTCAAGACATGTATAGAAAAAGGTGGAATTGATGAGGCAAAGCCACAAAATGCAAACAACTGGATAATTGCTCTGTAAACTGAAGCTGAATAATTTCCTTCTGTGCCATTCTGGCACTCTTGGGAACAGATGTGTTATCTTTTGATACCCAGTCCTCTATATGACAGATTTACTTGATCAGTATCATCTGATATATTCCAAAAGTATTGGGATTTCAGCTCCCTGAATTTCCCATAATGTTTAGGACACTTAGAAGCTGCAGTTCTAAAAAATTTGAAGGTTTATAAGATTGTGGAAGATGGCTCTAAATATGAATTTATGAGAATAATACTGCCAAGAGGTATAGAAAATTGGATTGCAACTTATGTAATTTTTGCTTTTTAAGAGTCATAGATTTTAGCTTTTCTTGGAGAACTAAATTTCACAAGGGAGACAGTGATTGTGGGAAAGAATGAGGTAATTAACTGTGTTTGAAAAATTAAGTATATCAATTGCTGTGTCTATCATGGTATAGACAATTGATCCATAGAGATTTAATCTAAACACTTCTGCCTGTCTCGTTAAACTGAAAGTTGCTATAAAGTCATCAGAGAATTAAACTGAGTTTAAATTATTATGAGGCTTATTTTCTGCAGACTGGATATATAAATGTTGAAGGGACACTTGAATTGAAATATTTCCTCTTGACGAGTGACACTCTGTGGAAGTAAAGTTGGACTTTGAAGAAGCAGGATAAGAAGAATATTGATGGTTTTAGCATTGGTGTTGAAGAAGATTCTTGAGAATACTGTGGACAGCCAAGAAAACAACTTGACCCAGAGTTGTCACTCAAGGCACAAATGACCAGTCTCAAATTATCCTAATTCAGACACATTATATAAAGGCCTAGCTCTAGAGCTTCTAGAGCTGGAAAAAATGAAAGGAAAGAGAAGATCACAATAAACAGCAAAGTGGGTAGACTAAGTAATGGTGCACCACTGGAGGACCTGAATGATCAGGTTAGAGACAAGTAGACCTGGAGAAAATCTGTCTATCTGGTCGCGAAGAATTAACAATAGCTTGATGGCACATAATCAATCAATAGTAAGAAAGGAAGCTAAAATTCAGTTGTGGAATGATAAGTTAAAAATTTTCCTTCCTTCTCCCTCACCCCTTGACTTTTTACGAGAAGAAAACCATCATCTTACAACCCTATACAGAAAACTTCAGAAATGATGGGACATCAGAAATTATTATTATTTTTTGTCATCATGTCTACATCTGTCTTGAATATAATTTAGTCATATTTAAATAGTTCTTTTCCATGAGCTACATTTAATATGGTTCATATTTTAACAGAGCAGTTAAAAACCTACTCAGGTAATTATTAAGTCAAGCAACCCTAATTTATATCTCCACTGAATGTGATTTATCCCTAACTCAAATAAATATGTATGGGATTAAAGCCTTTGATACCTGAGAATTAAGCATCCATTATTATTTGCATAGGATGTACAGTCTTTCAGTCAGGATCAAAAATATGTCTCATTATATACACAATTGATCATTAAATGTGTCCTTTTAAAGCTGTAAATAAATATCACCCACTGAATGGTCTAAGGGCAATTATATTTTTTCTTTTTTCCCCATTCTCAATAAAATTCCATACAGACAAAACAAAATCACCTCTTTTGCATGAAAGTGAAACAGTTTGGGGGAAAATATTTTCATTTGGGACTGCAATTTGAGAAAACATACTCCCACTCATCCTAAACTTAAATGCCCCCAGTAATGATTGCTGTAAATCGTTTTTAAAAGATGCACACAAAAACATATAATAATTTTAAAGCTTTATGGTTTGACTTCAAGTGACAAAAGAGCAGAACAAGTGTTTTCACTACTAAAACAACATTAAGTTATTTCAAAATATTACACAAAAGAGCTTTTCAGCATCACATATCTTTTTTCTATTACCCAAAACTTTCTTTGAATTATATTAATGATTTCAGTTCCTATAGAATCAGGAGTTTGTTTGTTTTGGAAGAAAGCACATCAAATCTAAATTTTGAGATTACAGATATAGGATGTTAGATTTCCAGCTTCTTCTACTACTCATCATGCTGTGGCTGTTGAGATTTCAGCTTTCTGGATGAGTGGAAAGCCCTTTTAACATTTTGACTATGTTTTATTCAAAATGCTATTCTTGAATTCATTATAAAGCAGTTGCACATACAATGTTATGTTTATGAGTACAAAATACTTTTAATTCCTGATGCCTATATGAACTACATTGGTGCATTTCTATTGTGAAGGAAATTAATATAAAGAATGCTTAAACTTTTTTTTAAAAAAAGTGATATATAGCCTAAAAGGTTATGTTATGCAATTTTCCTCTTCCACGTTTTACTGTCAGAGACTATGTTAAACCATCATTAATCATAAATGACTGTAATCATGTGGTCATTGTAATTTGGTCATGCTGTACAAAAGATAAATGATATGGAATACTATTAGCAATAATGGCTGTCGTATAAACATTTATTATTACATGAATTTGTTTCATATGACTTTGAGATAAAATCTATGTTCTTGACTTCTAGAATTATTTTGCGATTAAAAACAACAATAAAACCAACAACCCCTGAATCACAAAAATTGAAAAACTAAAATTGTCAACATCTGGAGTGGCTCTCCCATCCCTTCATAATAAATGGTGAGACCTTATTTAGGGTTATTAAAATAAACAAATCAATATGTGAATTGTCAATATACATCGTTCTTGTATCACTTTCTAAAGGACTTCCATGAACAAAAAGTGTGATATATATGCAGAATGATCTGGGAACTATTGTCACATATTCGCCTGTTATCTAAAATCAAGTCAAAATAGGGTTTCTGATAAAGGAGAATATTTGTAGCTCAGGGTTGAAATGAGGGGTCCTTGATGCTTTCTGAGTTTGGTGTTTTCTTGCAGATGCTTTATTACCCAAACTAGGTAGCATCATCAGTGCTAGCAAGCTTCCTTACTAGCACTGACAACATTATCTAGTTTGCATAATGAAATGACTGCAAGAAAACAACCAAAGAGAGCAGCAAGGAACCTCAACAGAGTTTGTGAAAGATCAAAATCCAAGGCAATATGGCACTACTATTGTTGCCTAAAAAGTGCTATGCATAAAATATTTGAAAGGGACTAACACACCCATACCTCTTCCCTATTCCCAAAGCTCTGATTGGGAGCTCTGATTAACTTTTTTACATAATAATTGCAATCTCATTTATCGTGGGTCCTTTCCCCTGACCCATATCAAGAGTGCAGACACACATCAAGGATTTCTTTTTGATAGATTGTGTCTAATCAAGGAACTCACATGGGAAAAAATGATCATGCTGTGTCACCATGCAACTCCTCTAGCTTGGATAAAACCAGAATTCAGTGAGATTGGTTCGTGATGTCTTCAGTAAAAATGGGAACGCAATTAACAAAATCAGCTGGCGCTTTTGCCATCTTATTCATCTTATTAGAATTTTTTGACACTGGAATGTTCCAGAGAATTCAATATTCTACTACAAGCAGACTATGAGATCTGAAGTGAAGGAGAAGAAGCATTCATTGCTTACTACCTTGCCATTAAAAAAGAAAAAAGCTCTAATTGCTTGCAGTAGTAAGTAATATGGTCTAGATTCTAGAATAATGGCTTATCTAAATCGGCTAGTAATCTGGAAGGATGGCCAAGTATTATGAGCACCCAAAATCCTTCAGGTCTACAAGCATTTCCAACATGCCTTTAGTCTAACCCAGGGGTGACATATCGTGACTTTTTTGCCATTGCCGGCAATGGGGTGGGCACAGTTTCACTATGATTCATCAGGCCCGTGGGCCAGCAGTTTGACACCCCTGGTCTAACCCCTCCACCATCCCATCTCATCCATTCTGATGGCTGTTACTAATGTCAGGGAGAGCAGATCCAATTGAACTTTAAGCCTGGTGGGGAAAACTGGAGAATAGTACTGATTCTGATACTGTATTTCCCATTCTGAATCCAGAGCTCTCTCTCTTTTTTTAATTTCAAAAAGTAGAATAGAAGGAATCCTCTAGTCTATAACAAGATCCACAATAGTCCTGCCTGAGGCATGAAAGCCAGCTCAGTAACTTTAGGCCAGTCATTCTCTCTCAACCCAACTCACTTCACGTGACAGTTGTTGTGGGGGGGAAATAGGAGGAGGAAGGAGTATTAGGTATGTTTGTCACCTTGAGTTATTTATAAAAATAACAAAGGCAAGATAAAATAAATAAAAAAATAAATAAATTGCCCACCTATCAGTATCAACAGCTTCATGAAATTCTGCCTCAATTTTGCTTCAGCCCTAATGAGTTTTCAGCTATTTAACATTAATAAGAAAAGCTCAGATTTCACTCATTTTCTATTTATAGGATTTACAAGATTTAGTCAGCTCGTGAGAACACTTAAGACGCTGTCAGAGGAAATGCAATGACAAGTCCACAGAAGAACTGCCATCTCTCCACCTCTTCTCATCACATTCATTCCAATATAGATTCATGACACATTTGGAAGTCTCCCCTGTTTAACTTTGTCAAAAGTATAATAGAATAACAAATGCAATATGGCTTTTGGAGGCAAGAAAAGAAGAAAGTGATTGCAAGCTTGTCTTAGACTCATTTCATATAATGAGCTCTTAATAATAATTTCTTCGTGGCAGATAGACATAGTACTATGGATGCAGACTTTCAAAATATAGCCCTTAGCAAACAACTGCAGTTGTCATTCATTAGGATGAGTATGCCTTTATATATGTCCTATGTAAATCATTCCCCTAAGTTGATGTTTGGACATGCAAATCTTGATAGATAGATAGATAGATAGATAGATAGATAGATAGATAGATAGATAGATAGATAGATAGATAGATAGATAGAATCAAGTCTATCATTAGCTGTAATAAACATATTTACCAGTTTTTCCAACATTCCTTGTATCATCTTCTTAATAAACAAGCTCTCTCTGGTTTTTTAAATTTAACATAGGAAATTAATGAAAATGATAATAAAACACCCATCCAAAAATCACTAGGGGGGACATGATAACAGTATTCCAGTAATTGAGAGGTTACCACAAAGAGGAGGGATCAACTTATTTACCAAAGCACCTGTAGGCAGGACAAGAAGCAATGGATGGAAACTAATCAAGAGAGAAGCAACCTGGAACTAAGGAGAAATTTCTTAACAGTGAGGACAATTAAGTAGTGGAATAGCTTGCCTTCAAAAGTAATGGATGCTCCATCACTGGAGGCTTTTAAGAAGAGACTGGACAACCACTCATATGGAATGGTATAGGATCTCTGTCTGGTCTCCTTCTTTGGACTAGAAGACCTCCAAAGTCCCTTCCAACTCTATTGTTCTGTTATTCATCCACATTCCAGACATGGTCATCGCCAGGACTCTTAATAAGTTAGCCTCTCATCTTCAGCTGAACCTTGCTACATTTTCTCTTCTGATCTTCACCATAGGGATATTAGAAGAGAGGCCATGTGTCTCCATGATCACCATATTTGGTGAATAAGCATGAAAATTAGCATGAAATAATAAGCATGAAAAAAATCTATATATGTAGACTTGTTTTATGTGGGTTCATAAATTACTCTACATATCATGATAGATGTTCAAAAATGTCATAGGTTCATTCTTGTTCCCCACCACTTAAAAATATAAAGACCAACTTGCTAGAACAAATCAGTAGCCCTAGTAGTGTGGCATTCTAGTGCAATGAACTATTTACCCCAGGCCAAAAATTCTTGGACAGATTGGGTATAATATAATGGCTTGATCTCCTGAGCAGGAACTCAACAAAGTTAAGCTAAGAAACAATAAAGTATAAATTATATTTACTCAGAGATTGCATTTAATATAGGTAAGATATGAGAAGAGAAGACTAATAACAATGAGGCTGCATAACACTGAGAAAGAAAGACGAAGATATTTATAGAGAAAAATGAAATTAGATAAGCAGTTTAATTTAGTTAATTATTATTTGTATTAATAATTATTATTTGTATTAACCAGGGTAGTTTTAATTAATCAGTTGTTCCACTAATTTCAAGATTTCAGATTTTTACTTCTTATTTTAATATGAATTTCTTCAATTTATATAATCCAAGAACAGGACTGAAATATCTTTTTTTAAAAAAAAAAAATGCTGAATTTAAATGATTTGCTGCTTGCAAATTTTAGTTTGGAAAATGTCAATTGAATAGCTTGGCATGTCAAGGAGATGATAATATCCAGAGATGTTTAACTTGTACACAATGTAATTATCATAAATTCCATATGGACACAAGAGGTCATGGTAACCAAAGTCTATAAATCTTTGGATAGAAACCCTATCATATGGTGTCATCTACATATCACTAGCCTTGGCATCTTACATCAAAGCACCATCTGCTGCAAGATGTGTGTGTGTGTGTGTGTGTGTGTGTGTATGTATATATATGTATATGTATGTATATATATATATACAGAATTCTAGACTTCTAAAGAGAAATATCTGCAGGAGAACACTTCTCCAGTCCCCCCCTCCCTTTTTATTAATGGCAACCTTCTTTCTTAAGTGATTATCTAATGTATTTGTTTATAATTGTCTAGAGTGCTGTAAAAAGTTGATTCAGAGTTGTTTCATGATGATTCAGTCAGATCTCTTACTCGACTTTTAAAAACTGAATTGGAAGGTCAAGTTGAAGGGAATGAAATGCCTCCAATCAGCTAGAGTGTTGCAGATGTGTCTTTGGGAAAATAGAAGTGCTTCTGTTAATTGATCTGGAAATCAGACTAACACTATTATTATCATGGTTCGTTGCACAGTCAAGCAGATATTTACAGTGGATTTGGCATCTTTGTCCACCTACTGAGTCCTTCCCAAGGACCTGAGATAGCAGATGTTGTTCTTTGATTGTGTTAAAGATACTGTTGAAGGGTGTAAGCTGTTCTAAATAAAGATGCTTTTTGCAGTTAACTGATGGTGATTTTGTCAGTATTCAAGTGGCCCTCCAGAAATTTTAAGGTTGCACCCAAGGCACCTATTACTATTACTGTCTTTGCTTTCTTTTGCTACAGTCATTCTATTTCTATTTGCAGGTCTTTGTATTTTGCTATTTTCTCCAGTTCTTTTTCTTTTGTTCTGCTGTCTTCACTATTCTCTTCTGCCATATCCACTATCCATTTTTTTCTTCCTTATCAACAGTTATTAACTATGGGATATTATGTGGCAGGTATCTGTCAGTTTGAATTCTATATATTATATTATTATTATTATTATTATTATTATTATTATTATTATTATTATTATTATTATTATTATTATTATTATTATTATTATTATTATTAAGCTGGTGTTGGCTTTCATTCCTATCAAATTCTTCCCAAAAACTTAGAATGTGGTAATGTATCAGTATAGTAGTCACAAAGGTGCTTTTTCATGAGGCTTTTTCATGTCTTTGAAGACATCTCGCCTCACATCCAAGAAGCTTCTTCAGCTCTGACTGGATGGTGGGGAATGGAAGCTATTCTTGCAGATAGCTGGTCATTTGCATTCTTTTAGCAAGTCATTGATGCCACCTGGAGGCATTAACGACTGTGTCATTAGGGACACCTGAGTAGTGCAAATGGGTATGGAGTCTTCTTGGAATGTGGACAGAGAGGATGCTGGTTTGAAAGAGGGGTCAAAGAGACTATCTATGTCAAAATTGAACAGCCTTCTCTCAACAGAGGGAGACGGATATGACACCATGTATCTCCAGTCTACAACACAGTTCTTTCAACAGTTCCAGGAAGGCTCCACACTTATTTGCACTACTCAGATGACCCTGATGACACAGAGAAGCCTCCAGGTGGCATCAATGACTCACTAAAAGAATGCAAATGACCAGCTGTCTGCAAGAATATAAATCCTTCCATTCCCCACTATCCAGTCAGAGCTGAAGACGTTTCTTGGATGAGATGCAAAAGGTCTTCAAAGAGAAAAAAGAAAGTCCAGTTGCCTTGTGAAAAAACACCTTTGGGACAACCATGACCTGGATGACTGAGAATTTCCATAGATATCAATATAGTATTTGTGTAGTTCCAAGCAGTGTGGCCTTTTACAACTGACAGGTGAAAATGTGGCCAATGCTGTCCAAGTTCAGAAAAATTCTCATATCACAAGTATGTAGATGCTAACTAAAAGTCCAGTAAAGCTGAAATCTGTTAGGTTAAAACCAGTTTCACAAAAAGTCAATATTTATGGTTCTGCCATAAAATTTTTTCCTATTAGTTTGTTAATCTGTATAAAGTACATAATATAGATTAACAGTGGAATCCTTTTTAAAATACATGTGAGTCTTGATATTCATCTAATTATGGTGATCTTAGTCTAGAGAATCAATTGAAGTTTTTACTATTGGGTTATATCTACTGAACTCATATCTATATTTTGCCCTCCTTTATTTTTCCTTCAAGTCAATATTGATTCCTGGCAACTTCCTAGACTAGCCTCTGCAGTTTTTCTGGCAAGGTTTTTCAAAAGTAGTTTGTCTTTACCTGTTTCCTAGACTGAAAAAAAAGTAACTGGATGAAGGTTATCCAGCTAGCTAAGATGAGATTAGAACTGAAATCTTGGTTTCACATACACTAAACTGGCTCCAGGTACATTCATATACAACTACCTATATACAGTATTTAGATATATTTAATTCAACATATTATAACATATTTCAAGACAAATATAAACCCACGTATTTTATGCAGTCTGTATAAATTGTAAATCCAACTTTTCTTTTTGAAGCATATTACAAATCCCAAAGGCAGCTAATTTTTTCCAAACGGAAATATAACCAGAGTATAAACCATATGGTTATACAGTTGTACAGTTTCAATGAGTTACAGTAATGATACTAAATGATTATCCAAAATAGCCATTCTATCATCAGCATATAAAAATAATTTGCATTTAGCATGAAGTGCCACCATATAGTAATATCTTGATACTGTCTAATGACAAAAGTTAAGGGTTCTTTCTAAGATTAGAGATCAAAGGAGATAACAGGCATTCTTGATAAGTGTCATGGTATAACTTAATTGGTCAAGAAAGAAAGGAATTGTAATGAATCTGGCTACAGGGTAGAGATATCAACTTTTATTTATTTATTTATTATTTAAATTTATATACCGCCCTATCTCCCTTACGGGACTCAGGGCGGTGAACAGGCAATAATAAAAATCACAATAAATATTGAAATTTAATTCAATGGACAAAAAATATGGTGGAAATTCTTAGAGGGCATTTCATTAATTGAATCTGAATAATAACTAAAGACTTTATAGCATCTAAAGAAACTAAAAAAACCTTGATTTGTATTTACCTACAAAGAAGCCATCCTTCTTTATTTTTTTAATGAATTCAGACTGAGATGGATGATTTTGAGGTATCATTACTTTGTATAATCTTCTGTTGCAGTTAATATTTTAACATCCTCATTAAACATATTGGTCTATAACTTGAAAATCTATTAAGAACTTTCTCCCTTTTAGAACTACGAAAGTAAAGTAGAAAGATTAAGTGATTCATTACATTTATATAATAATATAGGTGCTAATAAATTTAGAATACTTTTGTCACATTAAATTGGAAATCCAACAAATCCAGAGGCTTTCCCTTATTTCTTTTTTAAAAACAATAGCACAAATTTATAAAGGGAGGAAGGAAGGAAGGAAGGAAGGAAGGAAGGAAGGAAGGAAGGAAGGAAGGAAGGAAGGAAGGAAGGAAGGAAGGATGGAGGGAGAGAGGGAGGGAGATAGGATAACAAGATTATCCTTCTGTTATCAAATCATCTCCTAATTTCCTTTTAAAATCCCCATAAGAAAATTCTAGTACATTTCCAGAGACTTCCCCTCATTTCATGCATTTAACTGTGATTTCTTCTAAATATCAGTGGTTGTATCAATTTTTTTTAAATCTTGAGATTTTCTGTTCCAATTTAATGTCCCTTCCCCTATTAAAAATTTGCTTTTAGTTACAGATGTCTCCAGTTTATATAATTGAATTTAAAATTAAAAAAATGAAATAATTCTGCCTCATTATGTAACTGGCTATCATTAGTCTGAATTCCAGGCATACATTTCTTTTGTTTTAACCACTGAGTCAATAACTTTCCAGCTTTCTGATCCCCATTTGCTTTGATTAATGCAAATCAAAGAATATTCAAATCATTTTCAATGTAGCAGCTGCAGTTTAACCTAGGCTACAAAAATTATTGATGTAATTAATCTATGTGGTTTCTAGCATTAAGATAAAAGTGAACTCTGAACTATGATTTGCAATTGTACAAGATAAAAGATCTCTAAGCCTTTTTTGCTGAAGCGATAACAATAGTGTATCCATGATAAATGCCTGAAATCCACCCCAAAAGGTTAGCGTATTAATAGAACTGCTGTTTAATGATTTTTTAAAATTCTTCTTTATATAATCTGCAAAAAACATTCTTTAGAGAGAAGCATTTGGATACCTTATGAAATTAACCAATTTGTAATGCTTTAAAGTTCAAAATGAGCTGAGATTGTCACTGGATTGCTTGATATATCTATAACGTGATCCACCAAAACAAGAAAGGTAAAAAAAATAATCTAGCCTAATGAGAAAACAAAACATATTCTCTAAGTGTTGGAAATATATCCCATATAGTGTATATGCTTGCAATATTTTCCAGTATGGAGAAGAGGTTTTCTTTGCACTCGGTCTAGCTAAGTATCTTGGCATAGTTGGAAAAGGCTGTCAACAATTACTGATCAAAGCTTTGCAAAATGTATTTTTGAAAAAATATCATGGTTTATTTCAGGAATGTTCTTGGTGGTGTCAAAAAAAACAGAGCAATTGTCAAGTGCAGGAAATCAGGAGTCAAGGCGGTTCAAATGAATACAGGTTTATTGCATGCTAACATTATCTATCGGACCTGGCTACCTCCGAGACCGCCTTCTGCCACAGATTACCTCTCACCGGCCGATACGCTCCCACAGAGAGGGTCTCCTCAGGGTGCCGTCAACCAGACAGTGCCGGTTGGCGACCCCCAGGGGGAGAGCCTTCTCTGTTGGAGCCCCCACCCTCTGGAACGAGCTGCCCCCAGAGATCCGGGTGATTCCGGATC
>NW_015387564.1:89205-90393 GCF_001527695.2 Protobothrops mucrosquamatus
TACAGTCAATAAGTAAATCAGTCGATATCAGAACAAAATCAATCCTTGAAAAAGAGTCATGTCTATGAGAAAAAAAAGTAAAGTCACGTTCATTAATATGTTGTGATCTCCAAACATCCATCAATTCTAAATCATCTTTCATAGCAAAAAAGGACTTAGGTAATCTGGAAAGGGTTACATCCTTAGAAGTTGTTTTTTTTATCTTTTAACGTATCCAGAATCCCATTCCAGTCTCCCATAACAATCAAAGAGTTATAGTCCATCGCCACAATTTTCTGATGTAATTGTCTATAAAATTGTTTTTGAACTGCAAGTTGATTGGGTGCATAAACCCCTATTATTAAACACTTTTTTCCATTTAAATTTATTTCCACAAATAGATATCTTCCTTCTTTATCAGTTTCTTTTAAGATAGGTGAAAGATGTCTTTTGATGTACAATGCAACCCCAGCTCTCTTTTTTAAGGCAGATGCAACAAACAAGTCTCCAAGCTTAGAATTCAATAAAAGTTTTTGATCTTTGGCCACAATATGAGTCTCTTGTAAGCAAGTAATATCATTATTAAAATGTCTTAGGTATTGAAAAATCTTACGTCTTTTGTGGGGAACATTGAGTCCTCCCACATTCCAAGATGATAACTTACACATTAGGAGGTTTTATTCCACTGACAATACTAGCCGCATATGATTTCACAAAAACCTTAGGTCGAGCGCCACCTACTGGCTGCGAAGAAGCCGGTACTTGACAATCAGCTGCAGGGATATCAGCTGGTGGACGAGCTGTCATCTGTCTTTCCTTTTCCTTACGTCTGTGAGCTGCGCGCGTAATTCTTTGTTCCTTCCCATTAGCTTTTGGGCTTTCCTCTAAATCTTGAACAGAGGCAGAAGAGAAATCCACAATCATCTGCTCGACCACGTCAATCCTCTGGGGTGTGGGTGGACGTTCTGATTGTAAAACAGACGCCATAAAGTCCTTAGCCTTATTAATCAAATTGAGCCTGTAGCGTTTGCCAGCTATTGTTACAATTATGCCCACCGGTATGTCCCATCTAAAATTTATTTGTCTGTTCTTCAACTCCTGTGTCAGAAAAGCATAATCTCTGCGCGCTCTAAGTATTTTCGCTGGAATTTCTTTTAAAAGAATAATATCTTGATTCAAAATCTTAAATCTCTGTTGATAAAAGAGCTG
>NW_015387564.1:91161-100826 GCF_001527695.2 Protobothrops mucrosquamatus
ACCTACATCGTCCACAAGGGACGACTCGGGAACTCAACTCCTACCTCGGGCAGCTCACCTGTCCCCCTATGCCCAGGGGAAAGGTATCAGGCCGTTTGACAGCTGATGCAGGCTGTCAAAACGGCTTTTACGCGGAAACAGGCGGGAGCAGCAAACAGCTGCGTCCAGCGAAGTCGCCTGCCACCGGAAGTCCCAATACAATAAACTTAAACTTAAACTTAAACTTAAGAATGTGAACTACTAACAATCAAAACTAATTGGCGATAGATAAGGATTAATGAAATTCAAGGTGGGCTGGACTTAGATCTCTTCTGGGCACCAAGGGATTCTAGACTCATGGCATGCTTGACTCCTTCCTTGGGCTCAGCCTGGTTACCTCCTACATCAATAGTGATATCAACTATCTCTATGGCCAAGAAAATAAAGTGTCTTTCAGTGTCATAGTTCTCATATTCCACTTCAAACATAGAATTTTACCGTGTTTTCTCGAAAATAAGACTCAGTCTTTTTTTGCCTCCAAAAGAGGCACCAGGTCTTATTTTTGGGGGGAGGGTCTTTTCCACTCACCTCATGGTGGTGGCACTGATAGCCCCACCCAGCTGGCCCATTTCTTCTGCGGCTGAAGAAGCAGCTTCATTATGCAGCTGAGAATGGAGCACCAGCCTGCATTTTACCGCCAGAGGCTTTCTGGAAAGGCCTCTGCAGCCGAGAACCAAGCTACAGATTGAATCCATAGGTCTGTTCTCAGTTGCAGAGGCCTTCCGGAAAAGCCAGTGACTACAAAATGCAGGCCGGGGGACGTCACAGAAGAAGTGGGCTGTTGAGGAGAGGCAGGTGTCAATTCATGGGAGGCCTGGTAAGTGGATGCGGGGCATGTGGGGCAGCTCCACCCCCATTCTAGCTTTTAGGTGTGCGCCTCACTCCAAAACTAGGACTTATTTCTGGAGTAGGGCTTATATTAGGCCCACCCCCAAAAATCAAGCTAGGGCTT
This sequence comes from Protobothrops mucrosquamatus, assembly GCF_001527695.2. Classification (NCBI taxonomy): domain Eukaryota; kingdom Metazoa; phylum Chordata; class Lepidosauria; order Squamata; family Viperidae; genus Protobothrops; species Protobothrops mucrosquamatus. The sequence continues at coordinate 92,153 of NW_015387564.1, forward strand.
ATTTTGGGGGTAGGTCTTTCTTTTGGGAAAACATGGTATTAACCTTAATAGCTACCCCACATTTGAATACTTACTAATATAGATTTGTTTAATTCAGTATCTTAGGAAAAGCTGATTATTGAGGAGAATATGTGGTTCTTGCAACTTAATTATACCTGGTTGTAATTTTTCCAGTTTGTTACATATGTACCCTTTCTAAAAAAGGAAATAACAAAATTCTTAGCTCAATTTATATTCCAGCTGTTTACTTTAAGTGCCATGCCTCCAGGTGGAAAAACAATTCTTAAGGTCTATTTCTCTGTGTTACAGATGTTTCATATAGTAATAATTAAAAATAAATAAAAACATTTAAAATAATGAATATAGATCTAAGCATCAATAACAAATAAGCAAGACTCCCCCCCCAGTAATAGAGGGGGGGGGGGGAAATCCCATCTCCAAACTGTAATAAAACTTTTAAATGACTTAAGAAAAATAACTCAATTCATTCTTGGCCTAGGTTACTGTCACCCAAAGATAGATTCATTATGTTGAAGTTATTTAGTATGAATTGCCCATCATCTTTAAGTAGTTGAATTTCCATATTTTTACTAAATGGATCTCGAAGATGTTCCTTTACTTCTAACAGCTTAATTCTTGTTTCATGGGAAATAGCAATAATGCTTTTCAGTCCTTCCAAATCATTGTCAAGTATAATAGCATATGGGCTTTTTGTAGTTTACAGTTCTTTGTGGATCCTAGATATGGCACTTTCAATACACAAAAGTATACCAACTTAAGCGTTGATTGAAATTTTACCATTGATTCAAAGTGTATATCTTTATTTGTCTGATTGAAGTGATGAAAGAAGAGCCCCTTTCTTCATTTTAAGAGGCAGAACACTAAAATAATGTTATATCCAAATTATTAAAATAAAGTGTACAAATCTGAGTGTTAATCACTTACCATTTAGATGTCTACATGAGCAGTTTTGCCCATACAGTCAGAAGGAAGGCAACTAATAAGCAACCCTACAAACCAGTAATCTGGAAATCTGAACTGATTTGGCCAAATTAGATTATTTGATTTGAAGATCTAAATTATATCACATCAACTGTCTGAACAGCTTTGCACTGTTGAATAAATTTGGCTTGGTTTTATGAGCCTAATCAGGGATTTGAATTAGATTTTTGCTGGCTTTACAAAAACATTTTGATGACCTGTTAGAAGAGTGGGGCTGATGGGGGCCATGCTCTATTCACAAATAAATGAAAATTCCCTTTTTTGTAGTTGTTGTTAAAACAAGCAAACAAAAATATGCAGTTAAATAGTACATTTTTGAATGCTAGTGTTTGAAATTTGTAGAAAGAGAATGGTTTAATTACAATTCATTTTAAATAAGGACTGATTGCTCAAACAGTGGCAGAATTCCTCCCCTCCCCCCCATGGTTCATGTGATGAATAGATAGATACATCTGGAAACCAGGCTTATTTACTTTTATTCCTTCTATTCCTTCTTATTCATTTTTATTCCTTTCAAGTTTTTTTAAAGGTTTTTTTTTTACCTATTGGTAAAAAGCACCAGAGAATAGATTTTTAGATACACAGAGCCATTTCAAATATGGAGCATTAGATTGATAGATTTTTCATAATATATAAGAAAAAAATGTTATGAAGCATTGGTCACCTTTAGTGGGGAAGTACTTTATTCTGTAAGAGCCTGCATTTGTGAAGCTGCCTTATTCTGCTACATTTGGACTCTCATTTGTTATTCATTATTTTTCTTTTATTATTCATATATGCTATTCAAGGATTGAAGAGGCTTTTTTGACAGCAGCAGCAAAACTGATTTTGAGGGCTGTTTGTTACAGCCATCTTCTTTTCTTTTTCTTTTTCTTTCCAGAACCCCTGAAAGTGTTCTATGCATCCCAGCAACAATATCTGGGACATTTGATATGAATAAATGATGGCCTCTAAGAAAGTCCATAAGCTCATAAGTACTGTTGGTACTTCCTGAGATGATAAGGAAAAAAGAATAGGATAGTCTAGGATAAAATATGTTAACTAGACCTGATTCAGTTTGAATTAGAGATTCACGCTTGGAAGACAGCATGATTTAGTTCAAGCTTGCAAATGAAGTTTTAATTTGATTGCCATAGCCTCCTAAAAAATTATTTCTGACCCCTAGAAAACCATTGCTTTAAAAATTTATTATTAAAATCAATAAAATTTTGTCCTTCCCCACTTTTTGTATATCAATATTGCCATGGATTGCTGCAATGATACATATTGTATACCAAACTGAAAAAAATAACTTATAGATGGAGAATTGGTCTATTTATTGCTATTTATTGTAAAACCTTTCCCTTTCCTTGAATGTGACAAATATTCAGACAAACATCACTCTGTACTTTTATAAAAATGCATAATCATTCTGAAGTCCAAGTTCAAGTAGGAGATGCAGAAGGCAGGAACATACCTTGTCTGAAATTTCAAACAAACAGCTCCCTGTACTTCTATAAAAATACATAATAATTCTGAAGTACAAAATCAAGTAGGAGATGCAGGAGACACTATCAGTGGTCTCCTGAACCCATGATGTTTGGCTAAAGTGGGATTTAACTCTGGTTTTCCATATGAAAGAAGCATCATACCTCACTCCTATAGACAAACACAATGAGCAATGAAACATTTGTTTGCAGCAGAAAACAAGAAACAGCTGTGAGACACAATATTGGCAAAGTAACTCTTCAAGACACTGTTACATGATGCTGAAATGAACCTCATATTCACTGTTTGTCTTTCTTGAAGGGGCTCCCTAAGGACTACTTTCAAAACAATTCTGCCTTGCTGCCACACAGGTTTCATATAAAAATTCCAGCTTAGAATGACACTGGTGAACTCCTGTGATACATTACTGCATACACTATATATCTATTCCACACAAAAGATGGAGTTCTCACTGCTATTTAAGTTTAGGAGATTTTTTTATTATTATTACTGAGGACAGGAAGTGATAGTCATAGAGGCTTTGGAACTGGATTATTTTAATAATATTTTTGTTAACTATGTTCAAAGTGCTTATTGTGTGAACCACTTTAAACACAAATTGTTTCTAGACATTGAAGTCTTATAAATTAATCTCACTAGAATTAGGTGGCACATGAAGGGAGTGTGGTTGGCATTTGCAGCTCAAAAGAAAAGTTTTAGAAAGATGTTTTAATTAAGAATTATTATTTCCATTCTATAAACCAGTCTGTACAGTCTTTTGGGATGAAAGGACTTAATATGGAAGTTCCAAGGTTCATATGTAGGTGCGCATACTTAAAAAATGAAATAGAATGGGATGCACAGGAAGACAACTGCAGCCTCTCTTTAAAATGACCATAGTTTTTATTTACTATCAAGCTTTCCTGGAAGCCAGGACATTAAAGATATGGCTACTTTAAAGAGTCAACTTTTTAAAGTAGCCAGATCTGCTTTCAGGCTTCTATGAAAGAGATTTTGCACATATGTTCCCACACCTTCTGAAACTTATCTCCGAAGTAATTTTCAAAGCATATAAAGCAAACTATGCATTTTTTTAAAAAAAGAAACTGTGCTTGAAGCTTTTGATTTTTGCTTTGCTGGTGTTTTTTTTTTTTTTACTATTTTTCATTCAAAACAAAATTTAAATAAAAAGATAAAAATACAGGTAGATTAAAATGTATAAATTATTATTGGAAAGCAAATGGTAAAAAATAAGATTGTAACCCCCCTTAATACTACTATTGTGTTTTGAATTTATTCCCAACCTAGTACCAAAACAAAGAAAGGCAACATGGATCCTGACTGATCTTTTGGTAGCTCTATAAAATAGTCTAACAAAAGACAGAGAGAGATAGAAGAACATATTATTTGTACAAATAATACCATCCTAGCAAAATACAGTGCAAATACATTTAGTTGTGACTTGTCATACAGATGGCATTGATTATTAGCAGGACTGAGAATTAAGGCACTGAGTAAAGTAATTTCTAACCAGATTGTTTTATTCATTTCTATCTATGTAAATATACCTGTTTCATCACGCTTGGTTCACTTCCTGCTAGTCCAGGGGAAAAAAAGGCATATCCTCATCATAGACTGCTCTAGCTGTAATAATTGTATTCAATGAAGTGAGGGGGACAGACATTACCTGAAGAAATCTCTTTGTATAGTTACAGCATGGTATGTTTAATCTGTAAACAGGCAATGAATAGGAAAAATGTAATTATCCCCCAAATACTTTCTAAGCTTAAGGGCTAAATTTCTAAAGAGGTGTGTAGGGAGTTGCATGAGTAAATCTCATTATTGTTAACAGGATTTATGTATTAATCTTCTCACACATTGTTTTTAATTTTTTTAAAGTTGAAGGAATAAAAGAACTAGAAAAATATAAAACAAAAGAAACACACATAATCACAATTTTTGTTGATTTATTACCAGTAATATCCAAGAGACCAAATTATATATGGGTTCCAAAGAAAGGTACAGAAGTGGATATATTTATTACTTAAATGGACTGTAATACGTGTGTGTTCTACAGCAGGTGAGCTCAGAAACTTAGGAGAGATCAATATTTGGAAGAGCAACCAAAATAAAATTCCAGGATGGAAGATTAAAGCATGAAAAAAAAAAGAATCCTAGAAGAAGACAGAAGCAATCCAATTTCTTACTGTTGGCAAGAAATAAATATGTAACTCTGAAGTCACCGGAAGTCAAGCTTGACCTGAGGGTGACTTAACTGAATCTATGTCTTTATGAGTCAAATAAAAATAATGTTCTAGAAATATGTATTTTATTCTGAGATTAATTACTTGTCTTCCAGTGTTGCAAATAAAGACACCAAAATCCTTCTAAAGGAAATCAAACACACTAGAATAAACTAATTGATTAAAATAATTAAAAACGATAATCAGTTCAATGCAAGTGAGCTGAAATAAACATTACAAATACATCAGAGAAAACATTATTTAAACACATTGGTGGTGGTGAAAATACAAGAGGGCTAAAGAGGCCCAAGAGAAAATAGGAGGCATTAGTTAGGCTTTTTGAGGAAGGATATTATGTAATTTAGAGTTATGATTGAAAAATATGTGCCATAGCAGTAGACAGTTCAAAAACTGAAGTAGGACAAGGAAAAAAGGTTCTTCTGCATTTTGGTAGACATGTAAGGGGTAGTAAATCAAACGAAAAGCATTTTCTTCATTTCCTTAAAGTAAAGAGGGATGAGAAACATGAAATAGCTCATTACAGACAAAACTCCTATTGAAAGCTATTACTCCATTCTTATAGAAGTAATCATTTCTCCATGTTGGTCCTCACTGATTATATGTGGAATTAGTAGTATGAAACCCCAAAGTTATTAAGTAGTACCACTGGCTTTTAAGGACTGAAGAAACCCAAAGCCTTGGGATAAAAAAGACCAAAATGTCAGCCTTGTTCACTCTGGGTGAGTAGTAAAAGAAATGGTGAGATAGGATTGCTCTGTCCAATTGATTCTATTTATTTGTTTGTTATATCGATTTATTCAGTCGCCCATTTCATAATTGGGACGAAGATTGACGAACAGAGTATTGAAAGCAACAGATAAAAAGAATAAAGAAGAGTTACACAATAATAATACCATCAAATTCAAACCACACAACCATAGATGTGAAAGAGAAAACACCATGATGGGCTCACCCGACCTGAAGGCCACATGCCTGGGGGAATATCCAGGTTTTCAAAGATTTATGGAACCCTGGCAGGATCAGAATCCAATAAATTTCAGGAGGTATAATGTTCTTTGTTGGATGACAGAAAGAGATCCTTAAATAAAATCATACTTTAACTCCTTGCTGCCATCTAACAATCTGGATTTTTGCAAGTCAGATAAAGTTAGCCTTATGCTGAAGGTTTACATGCTCATCATTCACATTTAATACTGAGAGATTAATTACTTCATTTGGGGGAACAAGATTCAATATAGAGTCTTCATGGTGTGCTTCCAGGCTGAGTTCCAGCAATATAAAAATATAACTAGTATAACTTTTCCTCCTTAATGGATTTTTTTTAACAGCAAGAAAAGGGACAATGGCATTGTTGTGCCTCTAGGATATGGGGTTGGGATGGTGTGGGGTGGACACAGTCTGAATGAGGGAATTAATAGCCTTTCACTGAGGGGATGTTCTTGGTGTATCCTCAGCAAATTTCCTGATCTACCCTCATTATTTTAAAGGCTAGGGAATAAATTCTGGAGCCTTCCCTAATGTATGAATAAATCTGGGCAGTTGTGCAATAAAAACTACTACATCGTACTATGAACACTATTTTTAATTAATGTGCATTGTCTTTCCACTGTAGCAAAATAATCTCTGTCATATTTGAATGTCCCCTTTGGTTTCTTTTGAAATCATATATACCTGTTGCCTTCTTTCCTTTGATCATTCTAAGGAAAACTTTTTTATTATTTATATTAATTAGTTGGGCAATGGATTTTAATTAGATGAGGTTTCAAATTGACTTCCTCAAAATGATGTAGGAAAATGACTCCAATACGATCTTCATTTTATTGCATCATCTCCAAAAATGGGTAGAAAAATGTACAGATGCAGTTAATAAGCAGATGCAAAAAGTGCATATCCATTATTAACTGGAATTAGAAGTTTTCACTGAATAAAGCAAATCTAATATTTAGTGAAAGCCAATAGCATTGTAATGTATGCATATGGATCCTGTTGGTTAGGGAAGTATGAACATATTTTCTGTACTAAGAATACATCATCACACAGTGCTTTTTATTTTCTATTAGGATGTGAGTCATTTACATGAGATAGGAAGAAAAGGCCAATTGCACAACTGAATAAAATCTGTTGTAATTGGTTACGGTTATGGATTTTGTTGGTTTTTCACCTAGCTCTCCTGGGGTAGAGGGTAGAGAAACTAACCCAGTGATACTGATGCAATGTAGGATAGCGCAGAACTAAGAATAGTTTTCAGCACTATATCACAAGGTAAATTAGATCAACCTCAGGAATGTGGAAAAGGATTTTGCAGTTAATTAGATTAACATAATTGAACACAGTGTTAGTTTTCTGGCAGTAACATTTATTATTGGCATAAGCTGAAACGAGAGAAGAACAGATGATAAAAAAGAACAATTTTATCTCATGTGGAACATTTTCTTTGCTTTCATTGATGGGGGGGGGACTTAAAGGGATGTGACGGTGTTCATAATGCAGCTATTTTCCATTCCTTTGCCATGGATTGAGGCTGAAACTACACTCTTTCCCACTAATTCCCATTCACATGGCAGCTACATTACACTCACCACGATCAGCCCTTGTGGATCCTACCTAACACCATTCACAGAGGACAGCTGTAAGTCTACAAGGAGGGTTTTTTTTTTCAGAGTTGCAAAAATCCTCATTAATTTAAAGGCTGAATTGATGCTTTTTGCTTTATTTATTTGTTTGTTAGTTTGTTTTTTATTTATTTATTTAGAGTCTTTATCAGACATGTCAAACTCGCAATGTCACATGACGTCGCGCGACGTATCGGAGCTTTTTTGCCATCGCCGGCAATGGGGTGGGCGCGGCTCCGGTATGATGAAACCGGCCCGCAGGCCGGCAGTTTGACACCCCTGCTTTAGGTGCTACCAGCAGTATTAGCAGAAAAGAATAAGATCAGAAAGGAAGCAAAAGCAAAAAACAAAACCCAGAACCAAGCATAATAAGGGAGAAAGGGAAGAGGTCCTAAAGCAGGATGTGTATTAGTTCCAGAAGCTAATGTGGAACTGAAATGCATGCCTGTTCATTTGGTGAAAAAGTGCTATGAGGATCAAAAATGAATACCTTCAATTAGCTTCTCATAGTAAAATTCCATGGGGAAAGTGCTAAAACTTTATTTCTGGATCTAAAGGGTCCTGTACCTTTTCTATCATGCCCAATTTCTATCATGCTGCTCCCTAAAAAAAAATTTAAGACATTAAATGGATTTTATGCTCATCAGGGTATTGGAATGGGTTTAGCATATCATGAAAAAACCCCAAACCATCAGATTGATCCAGCTAATCAGCTCAGAAAGGTTAGATTTAAGAGTTTTTGGGGGATGTTCAACAAACTATGGCAACATAACTATCACAGAATCATTGGGCTACTTATTTATCTATCAGTCCAATGAGAAACAAGGGCTTCTCTGCCGCCCTGTTTAGGGTGTCCCGCTCCCTCCTTCATCAGAGGGTCCGGGATGTCCCTTTGCAGGGTCGGGCAGAGGAATTTGGGTGTTACCTGCATGACAAAATCGATCGGATCCGGGCTGGGTTAGCCTCCGATTGGACTAGTTCAGGCGGGCCAATGGAGTCCATTTTATGGGAAGAGTTTGATCCTGTGACCCCCGAGGACATGGACAGAATGCTGGGACGGCTGAACACCACCACATGTTTACTGGACCCGTGTCCCTCCTGGCTGGTACTGGCCTCCCGGGAGGTTACACGAGGCTGGCTCCAGGAAATCGTCAATGCTTCTTTGAGTGAGGGGTTCTTGCCGGCTGCCTTGAAAGAGGCTGTGGTGAGGCCCCTCCTCAAGAAGCCCTCCCTGGACCCGGCTACTTTGGCCAACTACCGGCCTGTCTCCAACCTTCGCTTTCTTGCGAAGGTTGTTGAGAGTGTGGTGGCACGACAGTTCCCTCAGCA
>NW_015387564.1:101788-108524 GCF_001527695.2 Protobothrops mucrosquamatus
AATAAATAAATAAATAAATAAATAAATAAATAAATAAATAAATAAATAAATAAATAAAATATTCTCTATGGTCATCTGGATTTTTGTTCCCCTCCCCACACCTGCTTGTAGTCACAAGTAGGAGACAGAAATTAGTAGGATATGGTTAGCAATCTTTTTCTGGTGAAAAAAAAAATTAAATAGAAGTAGTCCTCGACTTACGACAATTGACCCCAAAAATCATGTTCATAAGTGAAAAATTTGTTAAGTTCTTTTTGCCCCATTTTATGACTTTTTTGCCACATTTGTTAAGTGAGTCACTGCAGTTGTTAAGTTAGTAACAGGTTTAAGTGAATCTGACTTCCCAATTGACTTTGCTCGTCAGAAGGTTGCAAAAGGTAATCATGTGACCCCGTCATATATATGAACCAGTTGTCACGCATCCAAATGTAAATCACATCACCATGGAGATGCTGCAACAGTCATATGTGTGAAAAATGGTCATGTCACTTTTTTCAGTGCCGTTGTAACTTTGAATAGTCACTAAACGAATTGTCGTAAGTCGAGGGCTACCTATAGTTTCTCTTAGAGAAACTAAGAGTTTTTCTTAGTTTCTCTTGAGAGTGAGGAAAAAAGGCTCTTTTTTTTCACTTTCCTTTTCTTTTCAGATCTGAAAATATGGCTTTTCTCTGATCAATTTCATTATCCTAGATAACATATTTCTTACATACAGATATGAGCAATTTGACTAGAAGATCAGACTGCTGGGTCTATCAAACAAGCAGAAGTGTTATTTGCCTTTGGGATCAGTCTTCTGTGTCCAAGGCTAGCAAATCTGGCAAAATGCAAACTGATTGACACAATTCCTCATTTTAGGCACAATTAAGGTGGAGAAAACATTTTCACAGGCTCCCCAGTGAGAAGCCATCTTCTGTTTTTAAAATCCCACTTAAATGGCAGGGAATGTTTAATACACTGAAAGGATCAGCCTTGTCAAGTTTCTCACCACAGAATGGAGAAAAGATCTTCAATTTATAGGCCATCTACAGAAAAACAAAATACCTTCATTTTTTTTTAAAGTAGCATGAAAAAGATGGGGCTGACTGAACAGAAAACTGAAACAGCTTTCTGTTTCTTGGGGTGGGGGTCCCATATCTGGCAATTATGAAGACCAAGAGAAACTAGAGTAGGGAAACCTTTCAAGACCTGAACTAATGTTCCTTGGCATTAGATGGTTGGCACACTGTGTCATTTTTACATCTTTGTCAATTTTCTCTACCATTGTGTCTTGTACAAAATGTTCCAGGAACGTATTAATTTGTAAGGCAATGAAATCTGCAACTCAGTTTCCTGTTTGAAACAAATGTGATAAATTAGACCAATGTCCAATGTTCTGACATCAGTGTTTTCTGAGGAAAAGGGATTTGAATCTTGAAGGGAGAAACATCCAAGAAATTCAACTAAATAAAACTCACTTTGTTGGTATTCTTTCCCCTTTCTTTGAGCCGAGCTCCTAATGAAAGTGTGTACTAATGTATTTTGAAAGTAAATACTTTGTCTAAAAAATGTGTCTACGTATTACAACACAATACAATGGTCTATATCTCATAAAAGTCCACTACAAATTTCAATTACAAAATAAATAAATAAAATATGGTTTATCAAAAGAGTCACTTTTTATTAAAAAGTGTTTATACATTTTTGTAGAACATAGATAGCGGAAGAACACATTCTCTTGTTCTTCTTGATGGCTCACAAGCATAACAGAGGCTTGATGTGTTATCTTGAGACCAGCTTACAAGAGCCTATGGGATCACACAGTTCTCCTCGAGCAGAACCAGGCACTGAATTATCTTATCTATGACTCCTAATTGAGATGTCAACAAAACAACAGAATGAAATAAGTTTAAAATCTGGATGCAAACATACAAGCAGGACATTGTAGAGTCACACATGCCCGCACTCTTCAGTATACTGTGCTGTGGATATATTTCAAAGAGAGACTTCTACAGTTATGTAGAACTGGTTTAATGAGAAGAAGGAGTAATATTTCTAAACTGATAGGTTGGCAGGTAAACTGCTGGTTGATATTTTTGTCCTGCTAAATATCGTATTACAATTCCTTCCATGCTTCCAAATCATATTTTAATTCCATCCTTTGTAGATAGATCAAAAGTAATTTAATTTAAAGGAAGCTCTATGTGCAGTTTGGTTGTCTTGTTTCATCTTTTCTTGAATAGCAGACTAAGTTGGATTGATCTTAGTTTTATATTCATTATTAGCAAATGCTTACAAAAGCTTAAAACCTACACACTCTCATGTCTTGTTTTTTTATTGTCTCTCCAACACCTTAAACAAATACTTGTGAAGCTGAGGTTTTTGGAAACATACATCATCCTTTAAACTAATAAGGATTCTACTATTTGTTCAAGCTGTCTCCTTAAGACTGTGATGACAGCCAGTCTGGCCTTTATATATTTCCAATGGACACTGGCAATTCCCACTGACAGATATTCATATATGCCCTAGTATTAGGCGATTTTTTCTCACTGGTGACTTAAAAATATCTTCTTACATCAAGTAGTCATCATTTAGCCAATATAAATGTGGTTCTCATTCTTGGCATAAGAAGGGTTGGTTGACTCAAACATGTTATAAAATATTATTGGCAATCCTGCTTCAATCAGAGTTAAACCATTATGAGTTTCTCCATTCTCACTGACATTGGACTTTTGTTACCAACTTGACTATCACCCTTGTTAGTTTGCATCCAGACTTGGTGTAAATCTACATGAATTCTAAGGCATAGGAATATGAAATATTTCTCTGGATTCCTAAATCATTTAAAAGGGCTCAATGTTTCTACAGTACTGCATTCAACAGGACATACAATATAGCCAGATGCTAATTGAGAGAATTTTAGTTTAATCTTTTTTTTATGTTAAGAGGGAATGGGCTCAGAGTCCCCCAAATCCTATTTTTATATTCATATTATGCTAAAAACTTTTCACCTATTTTTTAACTTGCATTCATATTTTTTTCTCCTGTCATACTAATGAGCCACATCAGCACACTTTGGATGCATGAAACTTGGTATTATTATTTTTATTGCCCCCTTCTCTGTAACATTAACTTGCATGCCTAATGTCATGCTATATATTTATCAATGGTATTTAAACAGGCTACCGTTAAGCAGGTAGGTTGATTGCACTAATAAAAATTGATAAGTAGGCAGGTAATCCTTCCCAATTTATTGTCATGGCAACAGACAGTACATGTAGCTTGTTGCTGAAGAACAGAATGCTAATAATCAAATGCATCTGATCCAAATGAATCTATAACACAGCTTGCTAATACAGTATCTTGATTGTATGTATTACTGAAAAGTCATTCTCATTAATTCCACCTCTAAATCACTTGGTAGATTTGTTCTGAAGAAAAGCAAAATTACACAAAAAAAAGAGCACCATGGATCTATCATCAAACACTATTCATTAAAGCACAAAATTTTAAGTAGGGCTTCTAGTTTAATCCTCTAAGCTCAATTTTTATTTCAGGATGTTACTTTCATAGGGATGAAATTCAATCTTGCACAGTCATTGCAACATGACACAAAGAAACACAGAAAATGCACTTCAATTAAGTAATAATCATTTGGCAAAAATGGCCATTACTTGCAGTAATGCTTGGTTTGTTAGCTAATGGCCCAAGGCAAAGCTGAGAGCAGTTAAGGTTTGAGCAAGCTGCTTGTGAATTGGGGCAGTCAGAGATTTAAAGAGATTTGCAGAAGGGGAGAGCTGTTATATGCTAAAGCTAATGGTTTATTTGTTTATTAAGAGAATGATTATATCAGACAACTTGACTGGAAACATCAGTTGTTCTTGGGAAAAAGACCATTGATGTTCTGTTGAAAACACTAAAGAATATGGTGTGTTAAATAAATAGCTCTAGGCAGAGTCTCCTCTCCCCCCATATTCTTTAATACATTTTTCAACTCTGTAGCAAGGAGTAGCATGGACTGTAGTAAATCTCTGAATAAACATTAGTTGCTTATATAGTAAGAAAACAACTCCATCCAAAGGTACAAATATCAAAACATGAAGTCATCTCAAAGAAATAATGCCATCACCATACCTGATCATCTCTCTCTCTTTTTTTTTTTACCATGCTAGTTAGTCAGCAAATTGCAACATTGATTTTCTTTCATCATATAATCTTTCTTTCATCATTTGACAGACTATTGGTTTTAGAAGCGGAGCAGTTGACGTATTTCTGTTAGAACACACTGTAGAGTATGATGGTTGATCAGAACAAAGTGTTCTTTTCTTATGCAGCCTAGCAAAAATCAGGCACAGTTAATTGAAAGGAATAAAATAATATAATCTGAATTTCCATTAGATTGGTAGTCCCCAGTGTTTGATCATCAGTGGGATGTTGCTTTGAAATAGAAGTCTGTTTTCTTAGCTATCAAAAGAAGTGACTTCCATATTAAAAGATGAAATGTTAAAAAAGGGAAGATTAGTCCTATTCATCTTCTACTACACAAACACGAAACTCATTGTCCATATATTTCACAACTTGGAGAAGAGACATTAATGTATGAAGATATATATATATATGTGTGTGTCTTTTAAAATACTAAAAATGCGAATCCTGGGTATTATGTTAACAAATAAAAGAAAAAAGGAACACCAGGATAAAATAAACCAGCCTGTTTAATATAAACAAGTCTGTGATTAAAAAAGTCCTAAGCTTTCGTCCGGCCAAAAACTGCTGTTTTACGATCCTCAAGTGCTCTTTTGGAGCATGTACAAGCACTTGGAGGGTGGCTGTCAATCCGTCCCTGCGCCCAGTCCCCCTCCCTCTCAGGGAGGGGGAAGACAGAGAACAGGAATGCCGGAACAGCTGCTTGTTGCAGGACTGGGGTGGAGGAATTATGACAACAGCCTTGGGGGTGGGGGAGGATAATGGTCCTGAGAGGGAGGGGGACTAGGCGCAGGGACAGATTGACAGCCACCCTCCAAGTGCTTGTACATGCTCCAAAAGAGCACTTGAGGATCGTAAAACAACCAGTGGAGTCAAAGACAGTTTGCCTGATGCGGAACAACTCTGTGCGATAGGGATTAACACAATCAACGAGCCAATGACGCGCTCAAGGAGCCGGGCGCAGAGGCAGGAGGCTATATGATCTGCCTTCCCGATCTCCTGCTATTCTAACTCTGATGACGCCGGCAGTTTTGGCCGGACGAAAGCTTAGGACTTTTTTAACCACAGACTTGTTTATATTAAACAGGCTGGTTTATTTTATCCTGGTGTTCGTTTTTTCTTTTATTTGTTTATATATATATAATTTTCGTAGATTTTCACGGGTACAGGTATGCAGGTCTTGGCGTATTCGGGTCTTTTCCCGTGTAAGATTGAGAGTATCTTGGCGACGTTTCAACGAGGTCCCACTCGTCATCTTCAGGCTGGGGTCTTCGGCTTCATGCCTGTGTGAGCAAAGTGTGATTGGAGCTGCCGTCTCTCTATAAATCCTGGTGGGTGGGTGTGGAGTGCTGGCTTAGTTGCTGTAGGTGGATTGGTTGGCCAATCCTGGTCCTCAGCCTTTTAGTAGTTTCCCCAGGGACCAGGGTTCATGAACATGAACTGGCTATTAGAAGGCAGGAGCAAGGCTCACAAGTGTGGGCCCATATGTCCAGCTCTGGCCACACATTCGATCTAGCTAACGCAGAGGTTATAGCTCGTGAGACTACCAAGGGTGGCCGCCTACTCAAGGAAGCCTGGCTCTCTAATGAAAATTCCATCAACCGGCATATAGATCTTTTGCCGGCTTACCAGACTCTTAGGAGATGGGAAAAACAGCACCATGGCCTGCTGAGAAGACATTTAACTTTTCCTTGGCAGGACTGGGGCGGTAGAATGATGGATGAGATGGGCACGATCTCTAAGGAAGATGATGACAGCGTTTTGCATAATTGGGACAATGGCTCTTCAGCTGGGACGACCACGACTCCCATGGACTGAGATGATGGACCAAACAGCCCTAAGCCAGGGACGGAAGTGCTGAGGCGATCTGGAAGGAGGGGGAGGGAGGGGGAAGACAGAGAGCAGGAATGCCGGAACAGCTGCTTGTTGCAGGACTGGAGTGGAGGAATCACAACAACGGCCTTGGGGGTGGGGGAGGATAATGGCTGAGGGAGGGGGATTGGGCGCAGGGACGGATTGACAGCCACCCTCCAAGTGCTTGCACATGCTCTAAAAGAGCACTTGAGGATCGTAAAACAACCACTGGAGTCAAAGACAGTTTGCCTGATGCGGAACAACTCTGTGCGATATAGATTAATACAATCAACGGGCCGATGACGCGCTCAAGGAGCCGGGCGCAGAGGCAGGAGGCTATATGAGCTGCCTTACCGATCTCCTTCTATTCTAACTCTGATGACGCTAGCAGTTTTTGGCCGGACAAAAACTTAGTGACTCTTCTTAACCACAGGCTTGTTTATATTAAACAGGCTGGTTTATTATATCCTGGTGTTCATCCACAGGCAGCAGTCGCTTAACACTTCTGCTTAACATGCAGACAGCCCAGGTTCGAATCTCAGCAAGGGTATGTCTGGCTGATGAAAACCTAATAAGGTTAGAAATAGCTATCCCAGTACTCCCTTAATTCTTTGTTAGCAATCCAAATTTTGAAAAACACATATGATGTCGCAGTTAAGCGACTGCTGCCTGTGGATGGCTCTGGATTGAGCTGATA
>NW_015387564.1:108960-124238 GCF_001527695.2 Protobothrops mucrosquamatus
AGAGAGTAAAGAATTAAATTGGGAGACTAAGATGGACCATTTCTGGCTTTTTTGCCTTCATCAGTTAGCCATACCCTTATTATGGGATTCGAACCTGGGAAGTTATACATACTAGGCAGTGATTTAACCACTGATGTGTATTGATGTGTGTGTGTATATTATTCTGGGTTGAAAGGATTAACCAGTGATGTCATAGTTGCCCTGGGGATGCCCAGTTTGGGACTCCTTTCATGTCCCCATTAAGTTGCCCACCAAAGTGGTACCCATCTATCTACTCAAGGTCACCCACTTTCAAGCTGCTGGGTCAGCAGAATCCGGGTCTTGAACACAAACCTGACAATTATCAGCCCAGTGTCCTAACCACGTGAGCCACTATGCTCCTTAAGTATGGATATAACACACACATACACCCACACAAAAAATGTACACACACAGGATAAATATATTTCATATGAGAGAATGAGCCTTGTCAATAAGGAAGCATTCTATTTTAAATATGTGGGATTCTTTTTCATAGCCATAAAATGAGAGCTTGTTGAAAGCAGCTCAGAATCAATCAGAATTTACTTTCATAACTCCATAACCCTCTCCTGCATGTCTCTAGTATCCCAAGAAATCTCCTACAATAGGAGATTTTTGGTGTCACAATCGTATCTGACAAATGATTTTCCAGTTATGTAGGTTACTGTTCTTAGCTTGTTCTTGAATTGTCCCTTATACTTATGTGCTTTCCCCAAAAGTGCTTTTTCCAAAAGGCAACTAGATTTTCTTGGTTTTTTTTTCTTTGAAAATGTTTCACTTCTCATCCAAGAAACTTCTTCAATTCTTGGATGAGAAGTGAAACATTTTCAAAGAAAAAGATAAGGAAGTCCAGTTACCTTTTAGAAAATACATAGACACTTGTGTGCTTTGCATCCTTTTCTTGCATCATCTGATACATTTTTATTTCTTTTCATTTTTCTCTAACTTTCATCTGATTCAACAGTACCAACATCATTCCTTCATCTGACCCACAAATGGACATCTATATTGAAAAAAACATCAAATTAAAATTACAACTAATGGCAGATATTCATAAAACAAAGTAAATGGTGTGTTCCTTAAATCTACAGTATGTTCTTTCAGATCTGTTCTCTTTTATCGTGACCCTTTATATCTATCTGAATGTCTGTTTCACAGTGCTAATTATACTTAAACCCAATTTCCCCAGAGCAAGTGCCCTCCAAATGGTTGGGACTAGAATTCCCAGCCAGTATTTAATCTTTGTGAACCGCTACATGAATTGGCGGGATCAGCTTCTTTTAAACTAATTATCCATCTTGTGAAACTCAGGATTTGGTATTCTCAGAATTTTCTGGTGCTAGGGTTTATTTGGTTTTGGTTTTGCTTCAAGAATCCACTCAAATATACAAAAAAAAAGTATGTGCATCTAAAGACACACCCAGAAAGGATGGATCCAAAAATGAAAAACACCATTAACATTGTACTTTATAGAAAGTTGCATTCAAACTTCTCCAAAATTCTCAGAGGGAAGAATGGAAAAAAAATGGGCTTAGACCAATCAGCATATCGGCATATCTTCAGCATTGAGCCATGATACACTCATGAGAGAGAGAAAAGTATGGTCAGATGGAAGAATGCATGTAATCTATATAAATAAAAATGTAAATGTTCGTTTGTTCAAAATCTTAAATCTCTGAAAGTTCTTCACCGATTGCTTTGAAATTTTGACACAACGTTGCATTCGAATACATGCATGCTTTTATATACCTATATTATATAGATGTCACACCTGTGACAGATAAAACATGTTTTTTTGAAAAACAGCGCCATCTGTTGGACGTAAAAGCAACACGCTACGATTTTACCATTCCATTTCAATGTTTCCGATTTACGATCCATTTACGATTTCCAAATTTCCAATTTTACGATTCCATTTCAATGTTTCCGATTGCATTGTTAAATTGAATTTTCATAGATTTCGATTTATTTTCATTTTGATTTAATTATTTCGTGTGACATTGCGTTGGAATTGATGCACAGATAATGGAACAACAAAAAATATTGTATACCCACAAGCATTGTGAAATTAAACATATTAGAAACGTGCGCTTTCTCTTTTCTTTTTTTTCCATTTAACCAGACTGAGCCACAGCAACACGTGGCCGGGTACAGCTAGTTGTTTATAAATTACAAGCTATGGCCAGCATTTCCAGAGCTAGGGAGATGAATGTGAAGAAGGAAGGATTGTCATCAATTGTTTCCTTCACCCAGGATGTTCTCCATGTATTTATCACAATTTCCCATTCTTAATTTTATAATCATCTTATTTCAGCTCAATGTCATCAGCTTATCTCTTATTCTGAGAATAGATTCAACTGATTGATTCAAGCTAGTTGTAAAGGCATCTATAAATCCATAAAAATCTTCAAAGATATCCAGTTTCTTGTATCTTGCTAAAATCACAATTACATGCTACTTCAAATGCCCTTTACACATTTCTTTCTCTTTTGTTTTGGACAACTTCAACAAATCAGAGTTATTTATGTAGCATGTATACGTATGCAGTCTATTTACTTGTACTTCTAGAAGATGCAGCAGTGACCCTTGTAGACAAAGAAGTGGAGAGAGCTGATTAGCAAGTACCTGAAAGCAAACACTAGACTCTCTAAAGATGTAGAGGATCTGCTGAAGTGTATACTTCCCCGTCTCTTGAGTATCCAGGGATGGGGGTTGAACACAAAAACAGCTTGAACACAAAAACAGCCCAAATCAAGAATGTTCAAACTAAAAGGTATAATCAAGAAGGCAATTCTGGAGTAGCAATTAGGAGCTTGTACTCCTGGGCTCTCAGCAACAAACATTCTAAGTCTTCCAGCCTCAGTTGTAAGCATATAAGCAGTGTCCATCTTATGTGGTATTTGGCTCCCTTTCTTCCTTCTTTTTTCCCTGAGGAATACTTCTCAGTTTGAGGAATCCTCTCTCTTCTCTGCCTGGGCAATGAATTCAGTCTAGGCCAGGCATTGTAGAAAAGTGGAGGGGTAATGCAGCAATTGCTTTCTCTATAGGTTTCTCTTTAGCGTTCTCAGTCTCCCTAAACCAGGCATGTCAAACTCGCGACATCATGTGATGTTGCGCGACGTATCAGAAACTTTTCCCCATTGCCGGCAATTGTGTGGGTGCGGTTTCCTTGTGACGTGCACGGCCCACGGGCCGGCACTTTGACACCCCTGCGGCCTAAACCTTCTTCTCCAACCTTGACATTTGCTTCTTTATCACAGCAGGCTTTAAGACAGAAGGCATGGAGTCTATAAACATTCATTCATATTCTCCTGCTGTGGCTTACTCAAAAGGAGGCTAATGTTTTCCATTCACCCCAGAATAACAGTTAGAACAAGACAATAATACACTTAGTGAAGAGGAAGAAGAATCAGTGTTTAAAGAACAGTGAAGATAGAAAGGGAGGGAAATGTTTATGAAGTGTTTATTCCAGAGATACAGTTATATAACATGAATTCTCAAGTTTGTATTAGTAACCTATATTCTATAGGTCAAAGAAGACAGACTCACACAACCTGACTTTAATATGGAAAGAAAATGGAAGATTTTGTACAGCTATTTATTTTCCAGAACTTTATATCCCTCATTACCATTACCATTGTAAAGCCAATAGATTTTTAACATTAGTTTAATTAGATAGGAACATTAGGGAATTTGATCACTGAGATAACATCAAGTATTCTTATCAAAGCAAGCTGGGGCCTAACCATGGCTTAGGTATATGCCATCAAAGGCAAAGGCACCTATGGATGTTTAGAGTGCCTTTTGCTTTAATATATGCAAAATGCTTTCCTGACAGAAAGGGCTGCCTGCATGTTAAACATTATTAGTGTCATGTGTATTCTATGCTGTCTCAATTGATTCTGATCGTGTCTAATCAGGATTTTTCAAATAATTCCTCTCTGTGTCTGAAAGAAAATTAAATAACAAAGTCTTATATACTTTTAATATGAGAGTTTGTGAACTAGGAAAGGCAAAGTGATAATGGAAAGAAATGGAGGGAGAGGGGAAGAAAGATTGTATTTATCAGAAAAGAGGAAAACAAACACTTGAAACTGTAGCACAAGAAAAGTGTGAGAAACCATTGACATAAAGATGTAAAGAGCATATAATCAGAACAGTATGTTGTACTCAGTGTTTCAGGTGTGTGGACTTCCAGAATTTTTGGAGTTGAAGTCCAGACATCTTAAAAGATGACAAGTTTGAGAAACATTAATCTACAAGGGTTTTTTTAAAATAATATTTTATAAATCTTTAGCACAAATCTCAAGTTACAACATCAGATATTTCCTCTCTTTATCCCTTAATATCTATTATCTCATATTGAATTAATATAATTCTTATTGTTATCAACTAAGTAAAACCATCTTTGTTACATTTATCAATAATTTTAAACTTATGTATATCTTAATTGGGTTTACATTCAATCTTATATACATCAATGTCCTGTTGTAGCTTTTTCCTCAGGCTTTAATTTCCCCTCAATATTCAACTTAATATTTCGTATGTTATAGTTTCTAAGCTTTAGGTAACTAGAGTTTCCCTTATCTCAACTTCTACAGTTTCCCCTTTTTATAACAAAATCTAATATTCTAAATATACAACTTATGTATTTGCATATAATCTTATTCTATTTTCTAAAAATTCTCTTTTTTCACCATATTAAACCAAAAATCTATTAATCTTATTACACATCTTACCTATTCAGTTATATTACTTTATTTTCTAAAAAAATTATCTATATTTGACCATCTTCAACCTTCTAATCAATAGTATAAAATCCCCCCTAATAAATCAAAACCCTAGTTTCTTTCAGCCTTACTGTTTTTTTCCTTTGCTAACTAACCATCCATGTCAATACTTTTAATTCATCAAACAATTCTCCCTCTATTATTGTGTGTATTATTTGAGTTAAGAAAAACCATTTAATTACAATTTGTTTGGAAGAACTAGCCCCATTATATTTCTTTGATCGCCTCCCGATTATTCCAGTTTCCCACAGTTGTCCTAATAAGTTTATCTTCCATTCAATCTGTTCTTCTTCCTTTTCCTCAAGTTTCTTCTGATTTATGAAAAAAACTTTCCTATTTTCAATGTTGTCATTCTCTTTTCTAATTTCCCCGTTGGCTGGATCTGTTGGTCAGTTGGGTCCTCTGTCTTAATATTTAGTTGTTCCATTTCTCCTGTTGCTTTCTGCATGGTTGGGTCTTTGGTTGTAGTCAAAATCTGGGTCTGTATATTTAAGCTGGCATCTTGTTCCTTTGTTGCCCCTTATTTTGTTACATGCTGAAAGAATGGTTTCATGTATTGATTTCTACATAGAAAGGATTTTTTCCTGATCTTCATCCATATTCTCTTGATAATGCATTAAATTAAGGATTTTAAAATCAAGTGTTAAAAATAGTTTTTGTAGATAGATGTGTGACATCTATTTTACGTGTTGTGGATAGCCTTATAGTGAAAATTGTTTGGTAAGAATTTATAGTCCAAAGTATTCCATCATCTCAGTAAGAAAGTAAGAAAGACTTCTCATGTGGATAAATAGGAAAACAATTTCCCACATATAATTCTAAAAGTCAATAAAGATTTATCTTCATAGTTCAAACAGGCCAGATAAACCGCCTTGCAGTTCCTTCTTTACAGCTGTGTTTCTCACAGGTGGTATGTCAAGGTCAAGAGGTTTTTTTCCTAATTTCTGACTTGACTTCCAGCCAAGTCTCTTTTAGTCAATAACAAATTGTAATAGCATATTTCGTAACAAGATGTCACCAATGCCGTTTAAAACTTTTTAGATCCCAAGTTTTAGTAATAATAATAATAATAATAATAATAATAATAATAATAATAATAATAATAATAATAATAATAGTAAAGTTGGTAGGGACCTTGGAGGTCATCTAGTCCAACCCCCTGTTTAGGCAGGAAACCCTATACCATTTCAGACAAATGGCTGCCCAGTCTCTTCTTAAAAACTTCCAGTGTTGGAGCATTCACCACTTCTGGAGGCAGGTTGTTCCACTGGTTAATTGTTCTAACTGTCAGGAAGTTTCTCCTTAGTTCTAGGTTGCTTCTCTCCTTGATTAGTTTCCACCAGTTGCTTCTTGTCCTGCCTTCAGGCGCTTTGGAAAATAGCTTGACTCCCTCTTCTTTGTGGCAGCCCCTTAGATATTGGAACACTGCTATCATGTCCCCCCTCGTCCTTCTCTTCATTAAACTAGACATACCCAATTCCAGCAGCTGTTCCTTATATGTTTTAGCCTCCAGTCCCCTAATCATCTTTGTTTCTCTTCTCTGTACTCTTTCTAGAGTCTCAACATCTTTTTTACATCACGGTGACCAAAACTGGATGCAGTATTCCAAGTCTGGCCTTACCAAGGCTTTGTAAAGTGGTATTAACACTTCACGTGATCTTGATTCTATCCCTCTGTTAATGCAGCCTAGTACTGTGTTGGCCTTTTTGGCAGCTGCAGCACATTGCTGGCTCATATTTAGGTGATTGTCCACTAGGACTCCTAGGTCCCTTTCACAGTCACTACTATTGAGCAAGGTACTCCCTATACTATACCTGTGCATTTGATTTTTCTTGCCTAAATGTAGAACCTTGCTTTTTTTCACCATTGAATTTCATTTTGTTAGACAGTGCCCAGTGTTCAAGTCTGTCCAGATCCTTCTGTATCTTAAGCCTGTCTTCTGGAGTATTGGCTATTCCTGCCAGCTTGGTGTCGTCTGCAAATTTGATGAGTTCCCCATCTATCCCCTTGTCCAAATCGCTGATGAAGATGTTGAAGAGCACTGGGCCCAGAACAGAGCCCTGGGGCACCCCACTACACACTTCCCTCCATGTAGATGCGGTGCCATTGAGGACCACATGCTGAGTACGGCCGGTCAGCCAGCTACGGATCCATCTGGTGGTGATGCTATCTAACCCACATTTTCCTATCTTGTCAAGTAGTAGGTTGTGATCTACTTTATCAAATGCCTTACTGAAGTCCAAGTAAATTATATCCACAGCATTTTAAGGCATCCACAGCATCCACGGTTTTTTAAGGTTTATTTCTTTTTTTAAAAAATAAAAGCCAATATCTCCAGTGAGAATAGGGAAACTTTTAGTTTCCAAATTTCAAAGGTATATGCATCCAATTAAGTTAGAATTGTTCTTATAGTTGCTCTTTTCCCCTAGGTAGTCAATCACCACTGTTCTTAGAGGGTGGGGTAAGAATTCCCTTCCCTCTCTCCTCACAGGGGAAGAAATATTTTGGGTAGCTTTTGCAGGAAAAATATTTAAAGTCTTAAAGAGAAGATCAAATCTCACCCAGTTTCATCCGCGTTGCTTTAAAGGTGCTTGGTTGTAGTTTTGACTTTGGCTGTCAGCAGCTTAATGATGAGCCATTTTGCTATGGCCGGTCTTTTCCCCGCCGGTTTGGAGAGCTGCCCCGGATCAAGTGGAAGGGCTGCCGCCCTTCCATGATCAAACAGGAGTCCTCTCCTTGCTCGTTGCCCCTATAGGGTGACTTTCAACCCTTTCCAGGGTCCCCCAGCAGGATAAAACCGGACGCTGAAGACGGAGCTCGCCTCCATGCCTCCGCCAGCGCCGCATGGCAAACCAGAAGTCAATCTACAAGGTTTTTGTTATGGCCAGTACCAACTTGGTTGAGGATCATACCTCAAAAGGACCAGTCCAAAAGAACTGAAGACCTAACCTTGACTTGATGTTTCTTTAAATGACCTTATTGGGGTATATATTCTATATTTTGAGACCTGAACTCCAGGACACAGTTAGTCCTAATTAGTACCTGAAACCAGCACAAATCCAAGGACTTCAAAAGAAAGATAAAGTATGAGACAAATTTAAGAAGAGTTCCAATTGGTAGCCTATCTAGTCTAGTCTAGATATGGATTCTGGAAGCTCAGAAACATGAACAAAATGATAATAGTCTCTTAGCACTCTTTCTCCCTAGCAAATAATATTTAACTGGAATCATTGGGTCTGTGGCTTGCAATTTGGCTCTTCCATTTTTAGCCACACTCTAATATGTAGGCAACCAATACTGTTTATTTAACTTTCCTAAATGACATTTTAAAGGAAAATACAAATATATTCATCTTTGAAGATATTCACTAATATCCAAGACTTCCTTTCCAGTCTTTGGTGAGTGAATTTGAAACTTAGGTCCTCTGATTTGCTCTGATATCAAATTCTAGCACTGAGCACTGAGATCTATATGAAGCATTAGGCAGTGGTGGGATTCAAATATGTGAACAACTGGTTCTCTGTGTGGATGCCGCTTCCGGAAGTCCATTCTGAGCCTGGACAACAAAAAATTAGCTGCCAGTTCTGCCAAAGTGGTGCGAACCAGCTGAATCCCACCACTGGCATTAGGGTATATTTCCACTGGCATAGAGTGCAGAGCTGCGTCCAGCTGTAAGAATTTCAGGTGTGTTGCATCGAGGTTCATCAGGAAATAATAGGGGGATTTTTAGAGTTCTATCTCTGCTATTCCTAGGCCAGACTTAACTTCTTCAAAGATATTTTATATTAAACAAGGCAGGAAATCTACTTACTGGTGTCCTGTTCCATCAATGGCCATTCAGGTTGCAATCCACAGTGGCAACAAGCTCAATTAGAGTTGTCCAACAAAACCACAGATAATCCCCCCCCCAGGGTCTTAATACAAACGACACTTTGTCACTAGATGAGATCTGTGTTTTATTTAGCTGTACATAAGAATGTAACCTATTATTCCAGGCTTAGCAAGGAGCCCTCAGTTCTGTTTTCCACTGGTAGCCTGATTCTCTGAATTTGCTCAATCATTTTTTTATCAAATTGTCCTCCCAAATGACATCTAATGGCAATATGTAGCACAGAATAATTCTGCCTAATAGGAAGAGATGCAGGTAGTCCTCAACTTATGACTCCAATTGAGCCCCAAATTTCTGTTGCTGAGTGAGACATTTGTTAAATGAGTTTTGCCTCATTTTACGAACCTTCTTGCCACAGTTGCTAAGTGAATCACTGCAGTTGTCAAATTAGCCACACGGTTGCTAAGTGAATCTGGATTCCCCCTTGACTTTGCTTGTCTAGAGGTTGCAAAAGGTGATCACATGACCCCGGGACACTGCAACTGTCATAAGTATGAGTCAGTTGCCACGTATCTGAATTTTAATCACATGACCTTGGGGATGCAAGTGTGGAAAATGGTCATGTCACTTTTTAAAGTGATGTTTTAACTTCAAATGGTCATTAAATGAACTATTGTAAGTCAAGGACTACCTGTACTTCTTTTTATTGGTCTGAATCTCTTCACATTTTATTTTAATAGATGTCCAAATTTCAGCAACATAAGAAAAAGAGAAAACCTTAGTTCTAACCATACAGCAGAGATCTCCAACCTTTCTAGGCTCACGGCCTGGAGGGAAGGAGAGCAGCTTCCAAATTGGTGTGTGTGCGTGCATGTGCATGCAAACAGGGCCACGTGCACTGGTGCGGTGCTAGCGGCCCCATTTGCACCCATGCGCATGCGCAAACGAGGCCACGGGCATTAGTGCAGTAATGGGCCATGGCCCATAGGTTGGGGACCCCTGGTATACAATATATACCTCTTCTCTTATTTGTCTTTGTTCCAAATAGAAAAGAAATATTAGATGGTGTGGTCTGACAATTGCATTGCCACCAGCATTCCTTTGGGGACCTGCAAGAATGGGCAGGTAGCTACAACATTTTCAGCGTGTGGGGGATTTGATTATAAAATCATTCCTTAATCCTTGCAGGGGCTAAATACACATTCGCCCCTCTAAACCTTCCTGAAACCTGCCTTTGGATCTTAATTCCATCTCTTTTCAATATACCCCTAAATATAATGCACAAGCCTGGTCCAACTTTCATAGTAATGGAAATAGTGAAAATGGTGGACTCCTACCTTGACCTTTCTTTGAATAGGGGCTGCTTATTTTCTGAACATTTTGGTTGTCCTTTTTTCCCAGCTGTCTGGCATGTTTTTTGTTTGTTTTTGCATGAGATAATCCTATACAGTTGCTTGGGTATATTTTCTTACACAACCTTTTCTTTCTTTCTTTCTTTCTTTCTTTCTTTCTTTCTTTCTTTCTTTCTTTCTTTCTTTCTTTCTTTCTTTCTTTCTTTCTTTCTTTCTTCCTTCCTTCCTTCCTTTCTTTCTTTCTTTCTTTCTTTGCATGAAAATTGAAATGCATCTTTATAACAACCCTTTGGGCATAAATCACATATGCAAAATTTTCTAGATTGATTGGAAACATGAAGGGACAGCTGAAGAGAATTTCATGTGATGCAGGGCAGATATTGTAAGTGGAAAAAAATGGTTTAATAAGTCTTAATTAGCACATGTACAAAAGAAATCATAACTGATTAAATCTGTTTCTTTCCTAATATCTCCAGGCTGTCTTTAAATATAGAAGCCTCCTAACTATTGAAGATGACATCTTAATAATAAAGCACATGATGAACCACTGACTTGAATGGTACAGCTTTAAAATCAAACAATGGTTCTATTTAACTTTGCTACTTGCATCTTTACCCAAAACAAGGAGAATGCCCGGCTTTTATTCCTATAACTTGCGAATAAACTTTCTCTTTTCATTTAACACATATGACAGGCTGCCCTGATTCTCTAGCACACATTTATGAATAAACAGCACATTATTTTCACCTGAAATGTTCTTCTCTCAACATCTTTCTCTTGAATATTGTACTTCAAATGCTGTGAACTTCCAGTGTTGCCTAGGAGGTAATACTTATCTTAATCAAGGAACCCTAAATAAAGTAATTGGTGTGTATGCATGCATGTGTTAGGGGGTAAAGTTGGAAGTGTAGTAGGCAGAGGAGCATTTTGAATAGAAATTGTACCCAAGAAAGAAAAAGTACCCACATCTATTTTTAAACATATAAGAGGCCAAAGGGTCTTTAGAATCAGAACACTATAGTAATAGGAGAGTTGTGGAGTTAAAATTATTCCCCATATTAATTTGAAAACTCTGCCACCCCTCCCCAAGTTGTTAATTAATTCTTCTTTAGTAGTTCCAGAGCTCTATTGAATGGGCATGATTTCTCTGAATCTAATTCCAAAGATGCTTGTTCACGAGGCAACTGGACTTTCTTGTTTTTCTTTGAAGACATTTGGCTTTTCATCTAAGAAGCTTCTTCAGCTCTGAGCTGAAGTGCTGAAGAGATGAAGAAGCTTCTTGGATGAGAAGCGAGACGTCTTCAAAGAAAAAACAAGTCCAGTTGCCTCGTGAAAAAGCATCTTTGGGATAACTATGACCTGGGTGACTGAGAATCTCCATAGATTCTGAATCTAATCTTTCTCCAGCCTTTGATGACATGCAGTCGGTGATGGGCTGAAACTTTCTTGTGGCCACTAAAAAAAGGGAAAAAATTAGTCTTAGGAAAATGATCCATAAACACCCCCATATATAATCTTAAATATAATCTACAGCCACAATTTGATGGAATATTTTTTTAAATTCTAATGGATCAAATAGTTTTGAGCCCTGGTTTACCTTTAAGTAAAATTATCTAAAATGGTTTATCAGGACAGGAAAACCAAGCATTTCCTTTTAATTTTAATCTTGTTTATCAATGTGTTTAATTGTGATTAGATATGTAATTAGATATATTTTATTATCTGGATTACACGTTATGGTCCATCGTGGGTTTTGTTTGGTTGTGTGTGTATTCTGTCTTTTTTTCTCCACGTTTCTTTAAAAAAAATCTGTCTAAAAAAGCAGCATTCATTTTCATTTCAATTTTTTCTTGTATGAAGGATTTTACTGTATATGTAAAGTTTTAAAAGAATTTATTGAAGGAATTTTTCTACTTTATACAGATTTCTTTGCTGAGGTGCTTTGTTCTGTAGATGTCCCCATTTTTTTAAATAGTCACTGCTTTTTTAGATGTATTTTTCTTAAACATTTTAATGGAATTTTGAACAGAGAAATACTGACTCAGACAGTATTACCAACAGATTCCATTCAGTATGGTTAACCTGTGCTACAGAAAAATCTGGTTTGGTAACTGATTTATTTTAGATCTCTAATTATATCTCTAATTGAGCTTAATTCATTTCAAAAGCCAGATAATTACCGATGAATATATCTATAATGCAAGAATGTGCTTAGTAGGGGCTATAATGCTGAGTCCTATACAGTGATCTATAAAAAGATAAAATGACTACTTGTTCTCAACTTGCAATCAATATCTGCTGGTTCAAAAATATGGGGGGGGGGGAAGTATCATGTTCCATTTCTGATATTTCTCAAACCAATCTCTACAAGGCTTGCTTATAAAAGCTTTTCTTTTCTGCAATAAAAAGTCCACTTTCAAATCGAGATAGTCTCCAGACATTATGATTCAAGACACTGGGAATCAATTGGTCCCTCTGCACCATTTCACTTACAAGAAATGTAAGTACGTGTGGTGTCTCCATGTGCAATTGTATACATACAAACATGTATGGAGATACATTAGGACCCCTGATTGGTCACATTTCTGAAATTAATTGCAGAGAAAATGAACCGAGGTCATAGGAACATTAGTGTTGCACGTCAAGACTGCTACCATCTCTGATAGGCAAAGAAGCTAATGAGGTTAGACAGCTGATTGGTCAACTGCTCATGGCAATCTTAGAGAGCTTCTGAGGTTGCAACAAGGGGTATTGCTTACAAAGAATTCCCAAAATAGCAGAAAACCGTGTGTTTCTAAAGCACTGTGGAAACATCCAGTTGAACCTCTGGCTTCAAAGAAGGTTCTGAATTTTATTCCGAAATCTATTTCAAAAGATCTGATTCAATCAGTGCTATATCTTATGGAATCACACATTCAATGTTCCATATCATCCGATGTGCAAAACAGTTTTTTTTTTCACTTATGGGGATTTTTGAAAGGAGAGTCTAACTGGGTTCGTTGATCACAAATGACTTATCACAATTAGTTCCTGATCAACTAATTCTTGTCCACTTATATTTTACTGGGAAACCTAAAATGCTTCTTAAACCACTGGTGCAGAAATGAAAATGAGAAAGAGCTAGAGGCTGGTTTTTTCTTTGCAGCACATTTTTTTGTTCTTGTTGTGGTGAGGAGGTGAGTCAGGGTAGAGCCTCATAGGCATTAAAGGTAACACTCTACCTTTACCTTTACTATACTTGCAAGCAAGGCAAACTCTTTGGTTATTTCTCTATTAGGACTTAGTGTCTTCTTGAGTAACCTAACCATGATTTTGCCAACATAATAGTAATGGAGACAGTCGTTCTAGCAATAATGATAGCACTTAGACTTACATACCACTTCACAGTGCTTTATAGTACTGTCTGAGTGGTTTACAATGTCAGCACATTGCCCCCAACAATCTGCGTTCTTAGGAGGATGGAAGGCTGCATCAACCTTGAACCCCGTCAGGATCAAACTCCATACTGTGGGCAGAGTTAGCCTGCAATACCACATTCTATCCACTGTACCACCTCCAGTTCCAGTGATGGTTGGATGATGCTATGAAGTCACTAAAGGGGGAGTGGCCTTAGAAAATCAAGAATATTAAGCACAAAATGATTGGGAATGATTGTGTCATATGAATTGTCAGGACATTTAATTCAACTCTACATTGAATTTCTTCTTTTGATATGTAACTTATTCCACAGTTCTTGGGTGTATATCATCTTTTAATATCCTTGATTTACACACTGCCAGCCAGTTCTGAATTCAGATGTCTGATATGTTTTGGATCAAATGCAGGAACATTTCCATAGCAAGACATTTATAATAACATATACAAACAAACAAAACTTTATCTTCAAAGAATTCTGACAACTGTCTTTTCTCCGTTTAATTAGTGTAACCCTTGTTATACAACAAGAAAGAAACATTATCTGAATGCCAAGACGAAGAAGAAAACCGACAAATAAACTTCCTACTTATCCAGTAAGAATCGTCCTCTTGAGTAGTGTACTGCAAAGATACAGAAGACAGATGAGTTAGTTCTACACTGACTACAAATTATGCATGCTGGATAAATTTATATTCACATTTGAATTTGACCTATGCTTCAACTTAAAACAAAACAAAACAGATTTAACAGGAAAAACAATAAGCTGAATTTCAGACATTACTTGCAGGAGGAATTCAGCAGAAACATTATCTTTACAAATAAGGAAATCTCATGGCTGATATTAAAAATAAAGAACTCTGTATTATCCTGAATAAGTTTGAAGACATATTGTTGGAGACAACCTTGCACAAATGAAAGTTCTCCATTCTATTTCACAAAGGCAGATTTATTCCTTGGCAAAACTAGAGAGACGCCAGTCATAGACAATCCATATGGAAGGGGTGATACCACTCTGTGATTGGCATAGTCGTAACATGTGATGCACATTGGGATATAAGAGATGTATGCATGAAAGTGATTGTATCAGGAGACCCTGCTTGTGGACTTTCCAGATACGATGTTTCCCCAAAAGTAAGGCCTACCCTGAAAATAAGCCCTAGGTTGATTTTTGGGGGTGGGCCTAATATAAGCTTTACCCCAAAAGTAAGCCCTAGTTTTGGGGCGAGGCACACACCTAAAAATCAAGCTAGAGTGGGGTTGGGAGGATACACTGCCCCATGTACCCGCACCCACTTACCTTGTAGCCAGGCCTCTCCTCACCGGCCCACTTCTTCTGTGGCGTCTTCTGCAGCCAGACCTACATTTCTCAGTCACAGGCCTTTCCGGAAGGCCACTGCAGCTGAGAACCAAGCTATGGATTCAATCCATAGCTTGGTTCTGCAAGGCCTCTGCAGTCGAGGATTAATCCATAGCTTGATACTCAGCTGCAGTGGCCTCTGGGAAAGACCTGACTGCAAAATGCAGGCCAGAATGCAGCTACAGAATGAAGCTGCTCCTTCGGCCCCAGAAGAAGTGTACCATCTGGGCGGGGCTGTCAGAGCCACAGGTGAGTATAAAAGACATCCCCCCAAATAAGATCTGGTGCCTCTTTTGGACCCAGTCTTATTTTTGGGGAAACATGGTAGCTACTATATTAGAAACTCAATTACACCTGTTTCTGTAAGATATGTTCACACAATTTTCCAATAAAAGAAATACTGAAGTTTATGATAGATTCTCAGACTGAACTTACAGGGTCCAGCTTTGGTTCTTAAAGTTCAGCATTTCTCATATTGGTATATTGAGATGCCTGGATATGAAATCCTATTA
>NW_015387564.1:124727-129181 GCF_001527695.2 Protobothrops mucrosquamatus
GGGGAAACATGGTAGCTACTATATTAGAAACTCAATTACACCTGTTTCTGTAAGATATGTTCACACAATTTTCCAATAAAAGAAATACTGAAGTTTATGATAGATTCTCAGACTGAACTTACAGGGTCCAGCTTTGGTTCTTAAAGTTCAGCATTTCTCATATTGGTATATTGAGATGCCTGGATATGAAATCCTATTATTTTCTAGCCAGCACAAACAATAGGGAAATCGTTTAGATGGGCATCCTCTGAATTGCATTGCACTGATATCTTCCTATTCATTTCAAACCTGTTCTGCTCAACATACCCACAATGGCCCTCTTTTAAAGGAAGAGAATGCGTATCTTTTTCAGATTAGGAGTTTAGCTTCCTTGTCTGGTCTTCAACTCAGTCAACTATTTTATCTCCATTTACATGGAAGCAGGTTGCAGGCAGGCACTTAACAGGCATGTGCAATCACTCTTTTGATTTTATTTAGCATAGCTAGTTCTATTTGGAGCACTGTAAGCAGTGTACATCTGGCACCAATCAACCCAGGCCTGGCAAGGATTGTGCCTTTCCAAAATTCCAAAACCCTGGGTTAGGTTGCTCATCCCTGATTTATCTGGTGCTTTATAATCTCCCAGCAGTTAATAATGATTCTGAATATTCCAAAAGAGAAAAACCTTTATTGTTCACTACGGAGGAAGAAATAAATGGTTGTAACAATAGTAATAGGAGCCCTTGGAGCAATACCCAAAGGGTTGCCTAGATACATGGACAATTTGAATTTCTTAGACTGGAACATCCTGACTTCGCAAAAAATCATCCTATTCGGAACTGCCTATATACTCAGTTGCTACCTTAATAGCTCTTAAGTCCTTGGTTAGCACTTGAACTATTAAGTTTTTACCAGTCCCAGACTGTCAATCGAATTGAATAAATCTTAAATAACAATAACAATAAATTAAATAAATAAATAAATAAATAAATAAAATGTTCTCATTTCTTGGTTTTAGGATTAACAACTGTGATATTTAATTGATTATTTTCCCTGTAGCAACTGAGCCTGCTTTTTGTAAATTGCTAGTCTTTCTGAATTTGTCTACATGGATGCAAAGCGGGAAAGTCGCACAGCTTCTTCCAGGAACTGCAGCAAAATCTAAAAAAAGAAAGCTGCAGCAAGCAAGAATACAGGGAAGAATGCTATGCTCGTATTTGTATTCTCTTTTCCCTCTCTTAGGAAAGGAGTTGCTTGTATGTGTGACCCAAAATGTCTCTGTTGAGCATTGCTGCTCAATTACCATAAAAGCATCACATTATTTTTAGTGCACTTGGATTTCAAAGCATACAAGATAATAGATACCACACCATTGGAAAAAAAGATTATGAAAATAAGAGATATGTTAATAGTAGCAAAGCCTGCTGGGGGATTTTAATTTGCATTTATTATCCAATTACAATTTGTTGCACATACAAATAACACCAGTCGGAAGGCCAGAAATTTTATGGGGGAAATGTGAAATGGAAATATGTGCATTTTTGAAGAAATTATGAAAACAGAACATTCAAAGTAGTTTGCTTGGTAATTTGGATGATTGTAGCTTAGACTACACTGATTCACACTCTTGAATAAATTCACACTTCTACAGTCTCACCTAATAAATGTTGGAGTTACATTTCACAAGCCCCAACTGCCTGTTGTGGTAGCATATAATAAATTTTGATCCAGCACATGGGAAGACAAAGAATTCTTTTCCTACTGATGGAAAATCCAATAGCTATTTAAGCACCTCTATTGCTGAAATAAATAACACACACACAAAAGCAATAGAATCATAAAGTTGGAAGAGACCTCAGAGGTCATGCATTCTAACCCCCATTCATCTGAGACAGAGTTTTCATTCTGTGCAGTGAGTGAAGCAGCCATGATCTTCATTTTGAACATCTGTTCCAAGATCAAATAAATTCATTTCAATCCATCTGAAAGATTGCAAGCTGCAAGTTAGGGAAAGCGTGTTGACTTCAGTTCTGAGAGTTGACTGAGATGGCTTGTTAAAGGTTCTGAGATCAGTCCTTGGATTCTGAAAAACTCAGCAGACCACTACTAGGCATCTGCCACAAGTCACAGTGAGGTCAGAATAATGTTACGTTGTGTAATATAAATCAGTTGCAAAATGGTGGAAATATGTGCTATAATTCAAAAAGGGAGCTAGTTTGTTGCTGTGGTTAAGGCTAGAAACTAGAAGATCAACATTTGTAGTCCCAACTCAGGCATCAAGCTAGCTGGATGACCTTAGCCAGTCACTCTCTGTCAACCCTAAGAAGAAGCAAGCCACTTCTAAAACATTGCTAAGAAAACTGCAGGGACTTGCACCGGTAGTCACCAGGAGTCAACCTTGACTCAAAGGTACAAAAAATGTTAATACTTTAAAACAAAATTTAAATCACTTCTATTTAAATGCTCCAACACTGGAAGTTTTTAAGAAGAGATTGGACAACCATTTGTCTGAAATAGTATAGGGTTTCCTGCCTGAGCAGGAGGTTGGACTAGAAGACCTCTAAAGTCCCTTCCAATTCTGCTATTTTGTTATTCTGTTAAATCTGTCCCAAAGAAGAAATTAGACCAGGGGTCTTCAAACTTGGCCCTTTTATGACTTGTGGACTTCAACTCCCAGAATTCGTCAGCCAGCATGCCTGGCTGAGGAATTCTGGTAGTTGAAGTCCACAAGTCATAAAAGGGCCAAGTTTGAAGACCCCTGAATTGGACAATCAACCTGTTCATATAAAAGCACTTCTTCTTTGCTTCATAAAATTAATATATATTGAGAAATATTCAGAAATAAACTTTCCAGTTTTAGAAACAATAATTCATTTTGACATTTTTCAGAATAATGTTTATATTTTGTTATGTATACCCATAACTTCACCCACCATGTATATTTGTACATTATGGATATTGTTATGTGCACATTCCCCTATTATAGAAATTAAGTGTGCATCTTTTGTAGAACTGCAGCACACATTTTGGAAAAGTGAAAGTAACCTAGGAAAATTGCTTATTTATTCATTCATTCATTCATTCATTCATTTATTCATTCATCCATCCATCCATCCATCCATCCATTCATTCATTTATTAATGTTTGTTTTCTCCTACAGTTTATAGGCTGCTCCATTTCCAGAAACCCCTTAGTGGCTTACATTATTACATACAATTGGTTTTAAAGTGTAAAGGGGTCAATTTTATATTAAGATATGAAAACAACTTTATATCTGTTCCCTCCCTCTCTTGCACAATAGATTAATAGAATCATTCTTTTTTTAAAGGGCTTTATGAAGAACAGTGAGGATATTGACAGGCAGTTAGCATTTATACTCATTTAGGGAATCTCATGTCAGTTTAGATCTCAGACCAAGAAATCATATCTGTTATTAGTAAAATATGATTGCTTTTGTGCTAGTTTGTTTCCTTTTTAATGGAAGAACATGGTTCTTCCTGTTTACCTGGTATTAAAGTGACTAAAATTTGTCATAAAACTGCAATCACCATAAATATGGCATTTTTCTATAACTGATCTCTAGAACTGCCTTTTAACTAATTGACAGTCCCAAGACAATCTTGTAAGGATGTGCCATAAAAATTGTGGTATTTAACTATCACTATATGGGGAATTCAATTCCCAGAATTTTCAGCAATGGCCATTGCGGCTCAGGAATTGTGAGATTTATCCAAAGAGATAAGACTGAGAAAGACTGCTGTATAAATACATAATTTACTACAGAAATATACCACATATTTTGTGATTGTGAATACTGGTTTCACTTTTGGAAATGTGCAACTTCAATCCGGTTTTTAAAAACAAAATACATAAATGGGTATTATATAATCAAAAGGTGGGCATTCTATAAAATGTTCTTTTTGAGGTAGCTTTTTACTGGACCTCATAAAAAAAGAAATGGGACAAACTCCAAGGCAATCAGATTGTGTTACAGGTCTATTGAATGGTGACAATTTTATTTTGTATTCTAATTTTAAGCACATATGGAACTGACAGCTTTTTAATGGAAATCTCAGTTTCTCAATACATGTTTTTGACACTTTCATACAATATTTCACGATGAAGAAATAGTCCACAACATATGTTTTGAGATGTGCAATGTGAAGGCTTAAAATTATTTCTTTTTTTTTCTGTCACCATAAATATTTTGTTGCTATCAAATAAGCTGATTAAGTTTTCCTTGAAGCCCTCTGCATGGAGGTGACTCAGCAGAGTACAATAGCGTACAGTGAAACAACTATAATCATATTTCCACAATGAGGGCTAACAAGCAAGGGTGGTCTTTGTTGATTTTAATCATCCTGTGGTCAAATCAGATATTCACTCCAAGGAAGATTCTCTCCCAACAGTAGATATGTGGTTCAATATTCTTTTGAGTATTCCTAGTGTAAAACATTCATCCAGACTAAAATTCA
>NW_015387564.1:129500-140008 GCF_001527695.2 Protobothrops mucrosquamatus
CAATAGCGTACAGTGAAACAACTATAATCATATTTCCACAATGAGGGCTAACAAGCAAGGGTGGTCTTTGTTGATTTTAATCATCCTGTGGTCAAATCAGATATTCACTCCAAGGAAGATTCTCTCCCAACAGTAGATATGTGGTTCAATATTCTTTTGAGTATTCCTAGTGTAAAACATTCATCCAGACTAAAATTCATATAACCTTTCCTTTTTAGCCTTTTCCAAAAGAAGATGATTATCACATACATTTCCCATGTCCATGGAAGACCCACCCCAGCAGCTACCTTATGCATGCAATTGGAATGTTCTCATAAAGAACATTGCTGGCTATATAACCAGGTGGGCCACGTCTGGCTTCTTTCTTTGTCTCCATTATTAAGCTAATGAAGCTCTCACAATGATATTTGCAGCCTGCCTGTCAAGCACCAGGAAAATCAGGAGATCCAGACAGTCCAAATGGGTATAAAGATTTCTTGTAAGCTTGAGCTCTCTACAAGAATTGGAACTACTAGCTGCCAAGGGAAATTGGAGGGAGATAAAAATAGAAGGAATTCAGAGTGGGCTGGACTTAGATCTCTTGAGGATGCAAAGGGATTCAAAACTCATGATGCCTTTGACCCTCCTTTGGGCTCAGCCTGGTCATCTGCTAAACCACCTTCCCCTATGCCATAGCCCAATGACCAGGGCTTTATATGACTAGAAACTACCCCTCCCTGAGCAAAATGCCTCTGCTAATATAGATAATCTGTGACTTACAACACTTAGTGATTGTTCAAAGTTATAACAGCACTGAAAAAGTGACTTACAATTGTAGCAGCATCCCCATGGTCACATGATCAAAATTCAGATGCTTAACAACTGACTCATATTTATGAGGTGCAGTATCCCGGGGTTTTGCAATCACTTTTTGTGACCTTCTGACTAGCAAAATCAACTTAACAACCATGTTACTAATTTAACAACTGCAGTGATTCATTTAACAACTGTATCAAGAAAGGTTGTAAAATTGGGCAAAACTAACTTAATAACTGTCTCACTTAGTGACAGATATTTTGGGCTCAATTGTGGCCATATGTTGGGGATGACCTGTACCCTTCTTCATATTGTTAGCATTTTGAGTTGGCACATGTAATATAATCTTTCCTCAAATTTTTTTGCCCTTGCTTCCAAGTAGCAAAGCTTGTCAATAAAAGGTACTATTCTTCTAATTTGACTCTGTTGTTCCAATAAAAGTAAAAAAACAAGTAATCCTGCCCTGTGAAGACTTGAGATTCAGTTCAAGAGAAATACAAAGCTATGAAAATATGAAAACTTCCCCAAACCTCCAGCTTTATCTACTTTGAGTCTTAGAATTGTCAATCCACATGACTAAAAAGACAAAAATCACTCAGATTGTTGGGAATAAATGAAGAGATTGCCAGGTTAGAAACAACTAGACCGTGCTGTCAATATATATTCCTCTAAAGATTCATTAGAAACCTGCTGATATGTATGTTTCACAGTATTAGATGTTGCTCTTTTATGTGAGATAATTCTGCCTAGGAAAACTGAATTAGTAATTTGATTTGCATTATGCCATTTCTGATATTCATCTCTGTAACTATTATTGCTTCTGGAACACAGGGTTGCTCTTTTAATATTTTCTTCTGATGTCTTTTTTTTAAAAAAATATTTATTTTAACCCAATCTTTTTCAGTTTACCTTTGTAAAAAAATATGCATCCAAACATGATTATTGTCGGAGTATTTCTGAGCTCTCCTTACTTATATTTTTACAACTGAGAAATTGTTGTTATTTTCACAGTGAAGAGCGTGGAGGGAAACCAGAGTATTAGGAATTTCTTCACATGAATAATGAAAATTTGTGAAAATTAAGGTTTCTATTAGAGGTTTTAGCAAAGAAGCACACATTTGGGGCCTTTGTGAATAATTTCAGTTCACTCTGTGTATTCAGCTGGTTTTTTTTTTCCATTTTTCATGAATAGAAATTTACTGAAATTAGGGTTTCTATTAACTGCCTTGGTGAACAGAAGACCATGAATTTGAAGACATTTCTGGTGTATTACCCACCAGCCACTTTAACTAGAAAAGGGACTTGTTATAGCACAGTGCTACGGTATAACAGCTATAAAGTTTTCTGAGTAGCCATTTATAATACACAAGAAAGCTGAGAATAAGCCTGCCTCATAAACTCTTTTCTTTATGTACAAACTTACTGACAATTCTATACTGACAAAGGAACAACAAAAAATATTCCTAAACAGGAGCAAGTATTAGTATAGCTGGGTCTATCTCAGACTGACTCTTATAACTGCCTTTTCCATAGGAGTGTATTATCTTAGAGGTCTCACTAGTATCCAGAATTAATGTCAAGACTTGTGTTAGGAGATCTCTGCCATGTTTTGGCTCCCCATCTATAGCATGCCAGCTGTTCAAGGTAAAGGATATGTCTTTTCATCTGGAGAACAAGATCTCTGGCATTTCTTAGGAGGTGAATTGGGGGCTTAGTTGGAGATAGGGAAGCACCTGCCTTTCCCAGTGAGGCCAGAAACTTCTTTTTCTCCAGGGAGTTTCATTTCTTTAATGAACTTTAAGCTATGTGGGTATGGGTGTGCATGTATCTCTGTAAGCATGATGCTGAGATGTTTGTTACTGATTTATTTC
Organism: Protobothrops mucrosquamatus; assembly: GCF_001527695.2. NCBI lineage: Eukaryota > Metazoa > Chordata > Lepidosauria > Squamata > Viperidae > Protobothrops > Protobothrops mucrosquamatus. Next base: position 132,167 of record NW_015387564.1, read on the forward strand.
TTTATTTAATCAATTGAGATGAGCACCTAAGTCAAGTATAGTACGTGCCTAAAATTTATTTTAAAATAAATTTTAAAAAAACCCTATACATACACCAAAAATAAAACAAGAATATGCACAACTGTTGGAAAAGTCATAAAAGCAACTCTTAACTCAAAGAGGAGGCAGCCTCAAGCATAGAACAGGGTCTTCAAGGCCTTACAGAAGACTAGCAGGTTTGAGGTCAACCTAATCTCTAGGGATGATGCTCCAGAGGACAGTTAACCTTTTGGATCCCACCAGCTGACATTCCTTAGCCAATGGAATCCACAGCATGCCTCTCCTTCTAGATTGAATATTGTAAGCTTTTTTCCCAGCGTTTAAAAGTTTGGGTAGAGGAACTCCCCCCTTCTGCCCCCCTCCCCCAAAATAAAGAATTTGGAGGGAATGGTTTACAGAGATTATTCTAATCATAATTTTGTCATTAAAAAAACAACCCTGCACTAAAACCAGTAATTTTCTTCTCAATTGTTGCTGGAATAATGCCATATGGATCTAAGGGCAGTTTTCTTGGCAAGGTTTATGGAAATAAATTGCCATTGCCTTATTCCTAAGGCTGAGAGAGAGTGTGATTGATCCAAAGCCACTTTAGTAGCTTCATGCATTAGACAAGGCTAGAACTTACAGTCTTCTGATTTCTAGCCCGGTACCTTTAATCACAACACCAAGGACTGTTTTCTGTTGACTACAGACCCCAAATTAGATAGAAGGAAATGTATCTGTTGAAAATTTTAGTTTACTTGCATAGTGTGCAGATAAATACAATAAAATGAGAGGAAAAGAATTGTTCATTCAGCTATTCTAGAGAGTAAAAGTCTACAGGCTCAGTAAGACCTACTGTTGAGTAAGACTGAAAAATGTACAATTATAGGCTCCACAATTTTAGGTTCTGTATATCTAAAATGTGAGAGACTTGTAATGAATCAATGAGAAAACTAAACAAAAAGCAGCATCACATTTTCTTTCCTTTGCATAAACTTTAAAACAGTGATACCAAAAACAAACATGCAAATCTGATCTCACCTATTTATCTGCCAGGTATATTGATTACCTTATGATGAGGATATTGAATGATAAAGTATATATTTGAATGGATCATAACCAACTGTAGGACAGATAACAGAACCAAAACATGTCAAGAAACTATTCTGATTGGGAATATGAAGTTTGAATCGAGCTTGGCAAAGAATATACCTTTGAACAATGTGCAGAGAATATTTTTAGAATAGTATCCTATTGTCATGTGCCTTGTACTGAGATTAGAAAATGCCACTGTAGATCTGTCATGTGTATGAGATGAAATTCTCTAGTTCATATCACATGTTCACAGACCACTTTTGCAAGACGGATATTGCACTAGAAACTACGCTGACATTTTCACCCAAATTGCACCTAATGAATAAGTCATCCTTTCCCCATACTCCCTCATCACAAATATTTCCCCTTCTTTCAATTAAATATTTTTTTACACCTAGTTTTGAAACTCATTTATACATTATTTTCACTTTGGAGTCTTTAAATGATAGGTGTACATTTATAAATCATGACTTTCTACCCAATGTCACATAGACTTAAAAAAAACTATACAAACATTTAAAGAAGTGTTCATCCTTTCCCTAATCAATTATTACTGGAGGAAATCTTGAGTCTCATTTTCAGGACTATAAAATCTAATATTTTTCTAGAGACCAACAAATCATAATATATGTTCATTTCTCAGGGAATTTCAGGCCTGGAAAAATTGTTTTGAAGTTTGGAATACTTCTGAAATATTATTATATCTCATGTAAATTATATTTTATTGCAAACTAAACTAATACATTATCTTTTCCACAGGCCCAGGAAAGGTTCCTTTTATTCCTTTGGCCACCTTACTCCATAAGCAAAAATTCCTGTATACACCACATTATGCACTGAGTTGTGTCATCTGTTTTTTTCATTGACAAATGTTTTAATAACTACATATCAGGCAAGTACATATCGACCCAGGCAAAGGTCAGGCAAAGGTCTCCACTTTATATCTTTTTAAAAATGTGGGGACTGAAATAATAATTTCAGTTCCAGCTCTCTTGATCAGCATCAAATAATTTGGTACTATCACCCCAAATCATATATATCAGTGTTTCTCAATTTCAGTGATTTTGAAAATTTGGGTTTTTTCCTAAGTCTTGGGATAGAGTGGTTGGGAAGTCTACCTTTTATTAGATGGAGAGTGTTTGTCTGGATGCATGAGATTTCCTTGTTCTTATTGAACGTATTTGATGTAGAAGCTATCTTCATGCATCTAAAGGTGGACATGTAGAAAATGGTATAGGACTGTTCAAATAACTCTAGGCCACAGTACAAGAGACAATAAGCTTAAATTATAAGCAAGTACATTTTGGCTGGAAATCAGAAAAAAAAAAACCTAAGTGACAGAATTGTGTGACAATGGACAGACTAATTCATGATGTGGTGGACTGTAGGTGTTCAAACAAAGACTGGATCTGTATACTGTAGTAGTGTATCTGTATACTCTAGCAGTGATCAGGAAGGGTTGATCAGAAGATTTTTGAAGTCATTCAAATCTGTACATAACTAAAGAACATTTTAAATAGCATGTTTGTATTTTTTCAGGTTTTGGTTGTCAGATCCCGACCTAATGAGATGACAGAGATCCGTTATTCTCTCAGTTTATTTTGTTATATCAACAGGGGCAGAAAATCATCTATCTTCATTCTGAACTCTTGGAGTGCCATGCTTCTCCAACCAGAATTCTCCAACCCCTAGGAATAGCAATAACCCACAAACGCGAAGCCACACTCCTCCAGGAATTATCCAGAACCAAAGACAAGATGCAAAAGGATGAAAGAAACAATGTAATCTAAAAAACCAACTGTAATGACTGCAACTAATTCTACATGGGACAAACATCACGTCAATTAAAAACCAAGATCCACGAACACTGCCTGGCAGTCAAACACCATGATCCCAAATCCTTAATCTCTACCCACACCGACACCAAACAACACCAGTTCGATTGGAGCAACACTAAAAACATCCACGCTATCACCCACGCTACCAACTACCATGCTCATAAGTTCATCGAAGGCTGGCATTCCACAAGCAATTCCATCAATAGACACATTGACCTACAACCAGCCTACGAACCCCTCAGAATTCAAATCAATCGCACAGCCAACCAGAGACAGCACCAACCCTTAACCAACTGACACAAGTCTTCCTCCCCCTCCCTCCAGTTCACCTCCCAATGATCCTGACCTGATGTCACCTCCCTATCTCAAGACCCATCACAAGCCTCTCACTGATGATTCATATCTGACCCATCACCAGATCCTCACTTGACACACCCACACCTGAAGCCCTTATAAACAGAACACTGACACTGACATTCCCTAAACTCTGCTGAAGATGTTACCTAGCCTGGTCACGAAACGTTCAGAAACCAACCCACAAGCTCAGAGAATGAATCTTCACTCTCATCCTACACATGAGCTACAGATATTCGCCACTATTGCCAACAAACGCTTACATAAGGAAGTCTTTGGAAGCCATTGTTTTCTTAGTCTCAAGCCTGAATGTTTAACAGGGAGAACATAATAACAGCCTTCTTTTTGAAGAAGCAATACTGAACTGTTTTTTTTAATTTAAGGATTGTAAAGAAATAGAAGCTTTTTAGACTACATTCATTTATGATAAAGAAAAATGTATCAACTTTTTTATTTTCTACAATGTTTTCTTGAGGGAATTAATTTTATAATACAGAATTGCTTGGGGTGAAGTTGAACAAAGGTCTCATTTTCTACAATGAGATTTTGCTTATTAAAAATAATTAAATTCATAAGCCTTGTACTGAAGCTATACCCTTAACCCATAGCAATATAACCTCCAGTATTTTGTGGATCTGTGCTCGGTCCCAGCTCCATTAAAATCAGTGGACTATATCTAGAAGGTTAATCTCACATACTAGGAAAGTATGTGTTGAAATGGACTATAAATAATAAGTATTGTCAGTCAAACAAGTACAGTAACATTAATATTTTTGCATTTAAATAGCTTAAAAGAGAAATACACTCCAGATATTATTTTAGCAGTGTAAGACAATATCTTTTTTTAAAAAAAATATCATTAAATGGTATACCCTCAGATATTTCACTGATGTCAGTTAACCACTTTCTAAAAAAAAACATTCCCAGATTTCAGCCATGGAGCAATTGGCATCTGTTATGAATTATCTAGGATATATACAGCATATGAGGATTGAGATAGCAGAATTAAAAGATGACTGAATGATGCAGATTGGGGCGAGTTTATTTTTGAATTATATTCAATACAAAAACCAGCAGCAAATAGCATATATGTGAATGTGTGTGATGACATATATGTGCTACATCTATGTGTAATTCAACAATTTGATCATCTTTTTTCTTGTATTTGTTTAATTAAGATCCATCCCGGCTTGGTGGTTAATTGCCAGTCCACTCTTTTTTTGTATGAATCGACTAGACATTCAGACTTTTTTCAGAGACCATCTTCTAAAGAGCAACCTAAGGATACCGCAAAGGTGAAAAATCTGCATTAGACATTGACAACACCCAAGCCCATTTTTCACAGTTCGTCAATAGAACACCTGTCACATCTGGCCCCAAAGCACAAATGCTGGCAGTACAATTTAATTTCATCCTCAGTTTTAGGAAGAAAAACACACTATCATTTCCACTCCTCAGTTGTACCAGTTTGCAGTCTCTGACATTTCAGTTGACATCAAAATTCAGGGAACCCTTAAAAGGGAATCCCTGAAATCAGTCAGAATTTTTCCACAACTGATCGATAAAAAAAAAGATAGGGAGAGATTTAGCCCCAAACAACTGCAATTCCACAAACAACAAAAATTCTCCCACTGTTGGCCACCACATGCAAAAAAGGGAATAAGATAGGTTGCTAGCAAGCAACTTTATCTCTCTCTCTATCTCCACAACCTATTATGAGTATTTATCTGATGCTTTGGAAAGGAAGGAGATAGAAAAAGAAAGAGAAAGAGAAAAGGAGATTTGAACCATTTGTCTTATATTTAAAAGCCTCTTGCAAGCTGAGATGGTGAAAGAAGGGCATGCTAGCAATTTTAGAATCAAGGGCTCGCCCATGGCTGCTCATGGCTGTTGTGATAGGTGTAGTATAGATACATTTCAAGCATCAGAATGACAGTATAAACTGGGGTGTCAAACTGCTGGCCTGTGGGCCGGATGCGTCATGCCGAAACCACACCCATCCCATTGCCGGCAATGGAGAAAAAGTCACGATACGCGACATGTGACATTGCGAGTTTGACACCCCTGGGATAAACAGATCGCTGCCTGTGGGAGAAGAGAGAAAAGCAATGCTGGAGCAACAAACATTTTCTCCACCCCTCACAAAAGAGAAAGAAGAGAAAGTGTTAGCTCCACAACACTTCTGCCAGGCAGTTGCTAGGGATGGGGATGGGGATGCAGAAAAGAAGAATACTGGAATTTTGCATGCTGGCTCCTTCCCCTGCTAAAGAGATAGAGCAATTTGTCTTCCAATTAGATAACTAAGTAAGGTAGAGAAAGCATCAGCTGCTTTTAGTTTTTCTACCCCGCTTCCCAGAAGTGTCCCAGAGGAGACCTTTTTCTTTCTTCTGAATAATGAAATAACATGTTGTGTTCCATTTCTAAGTCTGTATGTATGTGTGTGTGCTTTTCTCTTGTGTAGTATTTATGTATTTTTATGGTTTTGTGCATGGGAGACTATGTTTACTCTTGAGTGACATGATCAGAAGGAAGCAGGAGGGGCTGACTATGGGGCAACGTGCAATTTTTCACTTTTTCCCCAAGTTGGGAATGTTATCTCCAAAGCTTGATATTGAATCTCAATTATTTTGTAGGTCTATCAAAATAAAAGACTCCTAAAAAGCAAATCTGTTATTTACACAAACTAGGATGCTATTTAAAGGAGTTCCATGGTGTGGCCATAATTTATTTGCTTAAAAATGTATTGAAGACATTCTGTTATTTCAACATGGTAGCAGACACATGTCTGTTTCATTTCTTTTGACTTCATCTTCCCCTACATCGGTGAGAATCTTCTCATTGATTTCAAGGATGTTATTTCAGCGAACAGAAATTGGACAGTTTATAGAATATTTATTTGACTAATCATTGTGGCTGCACAATGGGTGCGATAGAAAGAACAAGTACCTATACACCCTCCTTCGAAAATATTGATGTGTGTAGCATTTCATCTAAACAGAAGCTGCTTAACAGTCAATAAAATACACTGTTGGTAGTCATTCAGTTTGAGATGATTAAAGAATTCCTACATTCCAATGACATCAATATAATAGGAAACAGCATTAGAAAGCTTTTGGGTGCCAATTGGTTGAAACATATGCCTTTACTGGAAAATGGTTTTGGAAAACAAAACCTCCTGAAACCAAACAAAATCTTATTGTTCACATATGAAAAATAAAGCAGATATAGGCACGTGAAGCTTCAAACCTGCATTTTCTTATTCAGAAGTAAATGCAATGGTAGTTTACTTCCTAGATAGTACATTTTTTGTCTACTGAGATCATTTATTTATCTGTGGTGATGATCAAATCATGATTTCCAGATGCTTTGGTTGATAGATTCTGGGATCCCTTGCTCTAGGTCAAGCTCCTTTGGGACTGATGAACATTGAAAGCCAAGACATTTGAATGTATCCAGGGCTTCATTCCAAAATTAAGTTTGTACTTCTTCACCCATTTATCCAAAAGGAGTTCCATTAAATATAACTTTCTCAGGAAGAGGCCTCTATAGAAAGTCAATTTGGTGTAGTGGTTAAGATGCTGGCCTAAATCAGAAACTTGGGAGTGGGAAGCTCTGTGCTACAGTGGTTCACCTCTTTCCTTAGTGGTTGGTTCCAGTCAATGTTGACAGGGACGGGGAGAGAGATTGTGTCTGTGGTCCCTCACATGTGGGTTGCTTCAGAGCTCAATCCTATTGAATCTCCTATTTAAGATCTACATGAAACCATTGGTAAAGTCATGCTTCACTTCCGGGTTTGGCATCATCAACATGCTGCTGAGCAACACATATGATGCTGTCAATATATTGGCTGAGTGTCTGGAGGCTGCTGGAGGCTGGTTTGGGCAGAACAGACTTTAGCTCTATCTTAACAAGACTGAGTGGCTGTGGATATTTGGACCCCCTAGGTCACCACCCTTGACCTTGGATCTTACCCAACCTGAGACTGATATGCAACTTGGGGATCCTTCTGGATTTTCAGTTACTGCAGGTGATAGCTATGATGAAGAGGGCCTTTGCACAAGTATGTCTTGTATGCAAATTGTACCCTTTTCTCAATCGGGAAGCCTTTCAGATAGTGACTTGTGCCTTGGTCACCTCACATTTGAATTATTATGAACAGCTCTACATGAGGCTGCCCTTGAAGTCTACTCTGAAGCTACAGCTGGTTCAAAATGTGATGGTGTAAACACTGATGGATGCTTCTCTATATGCTCATGTGTCACTACTGCTATGTGTAGCTTCATTGATTGCCAGTTGGCTTCTGAGTGCAATTCAAAATGCTGGTTATACCTGTAAAACTCTGTATGGCAGAGACCCTGGATATCTGAAACACTGCTTGTCTCCAATGGTTTCTGCCCAACCTCTACATTCTGGCAAAGTGGATGTTTCTGGATCCCCTCTATTAAATATTGTCACTGTTAGATCGCGCAGGCAGTAAGACACGAGTCGAGTGACAGTCAGCTCTTGGTTTATTGGCAAGGCATAAAGTAAATCC
>NW_015387564.1:143933-157902 GCF_001527695.2 Protobothrops mucrosquamatus
CGGTGGGGATCGTCGTGGTGGAGACGTGTGCCTCCGTGGGGGCGAACGCTGTTTCCTGGAACTCGGGTGCGAGGCTCGGCATGCTTTTGCGATGTGTCCTCGCCTCAGGCAGCGGCTGCACGTGGTGTCTAGGAACCGACAGTTTGCTCGTGTGTGGTTCCCCAGACACCCTGGACACTCGAGGTCGTCCCGCTCATCTTGCCATGCTCGCTGATTCCGGCTGGTAGCGGTGCGATGGACGGTCTCTTGCTCGCCGGCCTTGTCCGATTCGGTGGCCTCCGGATCGGGGGTTGGCTCGCGATGGGTGCGATGGATGTCACCCCGTCTCATCTCGGTGGCCGTGGATTCGGACTCTTCTGCGGCGAGGGCCTCGTCTAGTGCTTCGCTGAGGATGAGACTTCGCCGCACGATGAGTCGCTTCTTCACGTGCTCGTCCCTCATACCCATGACGAGTCGGTCCCGCAGCATATTTTCCAGGGCGACGAACTCGCATCGGGCTGCGATCGATCGGAGCTCTCCGAGGTACTTCCTGATGGGTTCGCCCGCCCGTTGTCGTTGGTTGTAGAAGCGGTTCCGTGCGACTAAGAACCCTTCGGAGATCCCGTACTGACCAGCCAGCAGACGTTGGATATCTGCCCAAGGGGTGTCCTCGATGCTGGCTGGAGCGACCAAGGAGCGGGCCACGTGGTAGACCTCGTCTCCACAGTTTGCGAGGAATAAAGCCTTCTTCTGATCCCCGGGAATGCCTTTTTGCCCATTCCCGGCCAGGTGTAGCTCGAATCTTCCCTTGTAGGCATCCCAGTCGTTCGTTTCTGGGTTGAATGCCGGTAGGGAAGATGAGAATTTCGGGGTGGAAGTCATCTTGGAGTCGCGGATAGTTTCTTGCTTCGGAAGGCTGCGTGGAGGAGCTCTTGCTTCGAAGTAGATTGCTTGCCACGAGGTTGCCCTTGTCGTGCAGTCTTACTGGGATCCCATCCTCATCGCCAGTGTTAGATCGCGCAGGCAGTAAGACACGAGTCGAGTGACAGTCAGCTCTTGGTTTATTGGCAAGGCATAAAGTAAATCCGGACTNAGACCCTGTTGCTAGTTAGCCAACCAGCAACGGGCATGAAACTGTATGCAGATGGAGAAGGGCAATCACCCTTAATGGGCGATCAATGGTGAAGGGCAATCACCCTTAATGGGCGATCAATGGTGAAAGGCAATCACCCTTAATGGGTGATCAGGATATGCATAGGGGATTAAGGGGGGGGGGAATACAAAGAACACAATAGTCACCTTCTCTGTGGCAATCCCCATCCACTGGAACAACATCAACCTACACACACACACACACATAGAAATGGATGCATTTGTCCCGGGGCTCTAGAAGGCTTTGAAAACCTGGTTTTGGTCCCAGGCCTGAGGTTGTGGTTTGTGATTTGTTTGATTTTGCTGTTTATAAGATTTAATCTGAGCTGTCTATATAAACTGATGTTTATATCTGATTTATGTTTTTTTCTAATTTTGTATGCTATCTGGAGTCCATTGGAATTGGGCTGCTAATACATTCTGTAAATTCTGTAAATTCATTCATAGTTGTGCCTGCAGGGTGCAGTAAACAACAAAAGCAGCTACCCTAGATCAGGGGTAGGCAACCTTGGCTCTTTTATGACTCGTGCTGGCTCAGGAATTCTGGGAGTTGAAGTCCACGATCATAAAAGAGCCAAGGTTGCCTACCCCTGACCTAGATGGAGGTCATGATTGTGTGATGAAAGCTCTGCCTGGTTCTGATGTGCATCACATATGAAACGCACATAAAAAATTAATAGAGCCTCTACCACACCATTGTGGCCATCATTTGACTTGTTGATACCCTTCTTCATTCATGTAATGTCCTTAACAGCAATAGGGAAGTAGTTTGCCATTGCCTTATTCCAGCCTGGAGATATTTTGGGAGTCTACAGTTCCAAGTGCTGGATCCTTCTCTGCTTTGACTTTTCCATCAAGGTCACCTATGTACCGTTCTTTGCTTGGCCTGTACATTAGAAGATTATCTCTTCCTGGCCCAATTTGCTTGCCATAGAATAATGATCAAATGGCATAGGCTCCATGTAGAGTGGTGGAAGGCATGCTTAGCATATCATATTTGCTTCCTTGTTCAGTTTTAATTTAAAACTGAAAAACAGAATATATAAGAATTTAGGTCTTTGATGTAGTATAACCCTGAACAAAAAAATGATTGCCATATCAACCTTAAGCTCAGATAAATGAATGATAGCAGTCTGCATGTAGCTGAGGAAATTACTAATCAACAGTGGAATTGTTCCATAAAAGTCTATAGATCATGTGTAGGGGAATAAAACTGCCAATGGCAGACCTCCTTGGATTTTATCCATTCTTAGAAACAGACTATAATAGCAGCAACATGATTTTTTCTACCTTTTCATCATCCCTACCTGTATAGAGTTACCAAAGCACCTACTGTGATAGATACAAGTATTGAGTGAGATCTACCTGTATGATATTTTTATCATAGCTCTCTAAGTAACTTGCCTTTTGTATGCCTTAGCTTTGGTTCATTATGTTTTCACCTGGGGAATACAGTAAACAGAGAAAAATCAATTTTGACTTAGTCCAGCTCTCTAAACTTTCTAGAGTTCTTGTTCAACACTGAAAACCATAACCCTGAAGACGTCTCTTTCATAGAAAATATAGATTAACTTTGTCAGTAAATCTGATTAAATCTCTCTCTCTTTCTCACATTTCTCTAGGGCTCCTTTTAGCCCTGCTTTGTGCTAGGCCCTTATTGAAATGAGATATAACAGAACCACATCAAGTTTACCCTAAGGAGGGAACGGCAGATATCCTTTGATTGATGGCTAGTCTATTTTCTTGTTGAAATAAATTCACTCTTCTCCCATCTTTTTCTCCATCTCTGCTTGATTCTGTCAAGTAGGAGAGCGGGGACATGGAAAAGTGATGTCTTTCAAACTTTAATGTCATCTATTTCACACAGATAGTCAAACCATGATAACTGTTACTCCAAGAAGAAAATTATATATTTCTCCAGATTCTTGGTTTATTTTTTTTAAAAAAAACATTATGTTTTATCTTCTTTTATTCACTTGCCAGCTTTTGAAAGAAGACATAGAACAAGTTCGTCCATTTACACAGAGAAAGTGCGTGTTTGCATAGTTTAAGTTTGCCTTTTCCATGGAAAAATCATGCAAGCTGGAGGTTTCATGCATAACCAGATATTTTGGAGGTCCAGTTTATGCACTTCTCCATCTTCAACAAAGGAGGAAATATTTCTCAAATCAAAGTTCTGATGAATAAGTGGAGAGAGGCTGACTCCGATAAAGTATATTGTTCAATGGAGAGAAATATGTGTGCTTGAACCACCAGTACATTAAATAGTGATCCTAAGGAAGCAGATGCTTGAATATGAATTGGAGAAATTTGCTACCCTTTTGCCAAACTTACAACTCCCAGCATAGCCATCCAACATACCAATAATCTAGAACATGGGTGTTCAAACTTTTGGCTTGCCTGGGCCCCATTGAATAAAGAGAAATTATCTTGGGCTGCATATAAAATAAATAATAGAGTTAATAGTGGTGTAGTGTTTAGAATGCAATATTGCAGACTGACTCTGCCCACAGCCAGGAGTTCGATCTGGACTCCTTAAAGTTGACTCAGCTTTCCATCCTTCTAGGAGCAGTAAAATGAGGATCTATTGGGGCCAATATGCTGTCTCTGTAAACCTCTTAGAGAGTGCTGTAAAACACTATGAAGCAGTATAGAAGTCTGTGCTATTGCTATTAATGTCTATAAATCACATATTAATGTTAAAAGGCATTATTTTCACAGAATTCACATCAGGATTTTTTTTAGCCCTGATTTCAATTAAAAGAACTCTATTAAGCTATTACAGTATAGCTAAAAAGTACAGCAATTTCAGTCTGAATATCTAGACTAGAATATCTAGTCTAGCTCCATTGCCAGAAGTCAACAATGACTCAAAATCACCTCCTCTTCCCCCCCCAAAAAAAATCAGTGCAATTAGTGCCAGCCTTAACAGTTGGCATGTGAATTCACAAAAATTAAATTCCTCAAGCATCCCAAACTATAGCTTGAGTTATTTTTTTTTTTAAAAAAAATATTAAAATATCCTGGTACATTATAAGCTTTCAATAATGTCACTGGATAAATCTCCATAGTTACAAATATTTGTTATTTACAGGAATTATCTATCCACCAAATGGATCTGTCTGGGAAGATAGAGTAGCTAAAGCTCTGCCTCATTATTCAACACCCTGCTGTTATGCCGACGTTTCCTTTCCATTTGCAGTTTCTACTAACTGAGTGCTGAACAACAAATTTTGGAGCTCTTCATTTGTTTCTGGTTAAAATGTCAACTACCAGCACTTGAGTTCAATTTCATAAAAAAATTCTTGATCTCGGTGAGATTAATGGAAAGTAAGGAGTCCCTATCTAATCCATTGGTGCTAAAAAGGAAACAAAAGGTCAAAAACCGTGATGAGTACTCAAAAATTTCCAATGGGTGTTTGAAATTGGATCCAGATTCTGGACTTCTTGAGACCAACGTAACCTGTAAGAGTGATGCACTAACAAACTTTATCTGATGACTTTGGGGATACAGGCAGTCCTCGACTTACAACTATTCATTTAGCGATTGTTCAAAGTTACAAGGGCACTGAAAAAAAGTGACTTATGACTGCTTTTTACACTTACTACCATTGCAGCATCCTGATGGTCACATAATCAAAACTCAGATGCTTAGCAACTGGTTCATATTTTTGACAGTTGCGATGGTCCAGGTCATGTGATCACTTTTTTCAACCTCCTGACAAACAAAGTCAATGGGGAAGCCAGATTCACTTAACCACTATGTTATTAACTTAACAACTGCAGCAATTTGCTTAACAACTGTGGCAAGAAAGCTTGTAAAATGGGGCAAAACTCACTTAACAAATGTTTTGCTTAGCAGTGAAAATTTTGGGCTCAGTTGTGGTAGTAAGCTGATAACTACCTCTTGAGCATAGGTATCAAACTCGCCACATCACGTTATGTGTCGTGACATGTCGCCACTTTTTTTGCATTGCTGGAGCTGGAGTGGGTGCGGCCACCTTATGATGCAAACGGCCCGCAGGCCAGCAGTTTCATACCCCTGCTCTTGAATATGAACTATAATCAAGCATTAATACAGAGATCCAACACATCATATTTCTTTATACTATAACTATTATTTATTCTCATTCAGGGATGTAAAGATCCTTGGTATTTAATGATTTGTTTGTTTTCTGCTATAGCAATAATACATAGCCAGGTCACTTATCCATAAAAGCATATTATTACCCATTTCTGTGCATTGTGATTGCCACCTGAAACCTTTTTCAGCAGTATGAAATTATTCAGGTGCAAATAACTTCCATGTCACCTGCACAATTGCCCTCACTTAGCAATGCTTGGATGACCAAGTATGGTCATCCACCTTGAATGCATCATATGAACTGGAAATGTCTAATCATTAGATAAAACCAGGTAGCATTTCTTGGAGGTTTCAAGTGATAATAGACAGCAAACTTGTTGGGGACAACTAATCCCAAGAATGAATATGTAATTGCACAACACCAAATCTCAGTTATTAATAGCATCTTTGCCGTTTTTGCTTATCAGTTACATATTACATTTATTGTGACTTTATATATCACCACTGATTATGTATATTCACCGTGGTACCACATGTGTGGATTGGAACTAATTAAATGTCAGAGTCTGCATTTCTTTACATTTTTCAGCACAGTTCACCCATAAAAAAATGCTCTTTAGTAGTACATAGAAATGCATAGAAATGAAGTAAATAATTTTGTTAATGAGTTTTCGTGGGGAAAAAAAATAAAAGTAAATTTAATTGTGTGTGTGTGTGTGTGTGTGTGTTAAATGCAGATGTATGTAGCATGTACTAAAAACAAATTCTCCAAAATTGATCATGACCATATAAATATGGTCGTTTATGGGTGCTACAAGTCCTTGTAGCAATATTCAGGACATTTATGTAGGGACTGGACAATGTTTCTGGAGTTCTATTGGGCCCTTCTATCCTGAAAGATTACTACTCAAAAGAATAAAGTGCAAGAAGTGAGTTGCTGTTAGAAACACAGAATTTGAATCAGAAAATTCCTAATTCTTAAGAAGATATCTATTTGGATGGGTCTCTAGAATGTGGAGAGCTTCTCTTTCAACCCAAAAGAAATCAGAGCCACTGTCCAGTTTTATTTTTTTGTTTTTTGTTTTAGAAAAACAGCATGGAAAAGATTGTAGGCTTCGTTGGGTGACTTACTTATGTAACAGATCCAAAGAAGTACCTCTTGGGGTAATTCTTGAATGACTCCTCTTCTGAGTAGGAACTTCACAGGAACCCTCCAGTGGTCTACTAAAGAAACTCAGATTCTTACTTCAGGCTCCGAAGGCAATATGAAATCTTCAGATTGTGGTCTGTTGCCTAGGACAGAAATACATACATTTTTGGACCTATAGGAATATTGAAAGTCTACCACAGTTTTCATGAGATCTTGCCTATTCGTAAAATGGCTTCTGGGATAGGCACATAAAATCTTCATTTATCAGATAGCATCATCTGTACTTCTTTACCTACTTTTCCCATTCTTTCTGGGCAGTTGGGCAACTCTTCAAATAAAGCCCTGGGCCAAACATTATCATTGCCTATGAAGCCTCTGGGAGTCACAAGAAACCTTGTAAACAAGGATGATGCTAGAATATGACAAGGACATGAATACATGCAAGCACAGTAATCATGCCCTACCCTTTCAGAATCAGCAACAACATGCAAAGTTCATAAAAGGATTACAAACAGTTAGCCAAAGAAATTAAAGTCTTTTTTAAAAAATAAATAATAATATCTAATTAATTCTAATATGCACCAGCCTCATTCACAGCATATATCTTTCTACCCGAGCAAACCTTCCAGGCTTCGGCCTTGCCAAATATATCTTTCTACTTCGCCTTTTTGAGGAGCCAATGAACTTCACCCAGCCATGGATTTCTAGATTTTGTTTCCCTTCTTTGCAATGCTCTCATTCTTACCTGCTCAGTCTACTTTTTTTGATCCTGGTCACTTGCTTTTATATTCAGTTCACATTTATTCATCACCCTTTCACTCTTGACCCTATATTTTCTTGTTTTACCAGACACACATTTTAAGTCATTCTACTGCATTTAATTTACTTTAATACTTCTCCTCACATATCCTACTTTCACCTCAATATAAGAAAATGGGAAAAAACATGCTGTTTTTCAGGTACCTAGTCATTTTAACTTCTTTCAACAAGCATTCATTCCTCACCATGAACCACACACAGTACTAACCTTCAACTTTTATCAATATTTGTACATCTCAATATTTTCCCATTCATTGGAGTCATCTAGTGTAGAAATGTAATAAGTAAGTCAAATAAAAAACAAATAAATGTTCCTAAATAAATGTTAGTAAATCTTCTACTAAGGTATTCATCTACCTTCACTAATTTTTCACCAGTTGTGTGGAACTATAACAATAGTTTACTTCATTGTCCTTAACAAACAAAACTATCTTGATCTTTGACACAGCAATGTACTGAACCATATATATTGTTGCACCAGACAGTCTTTGAAGTATTTGATATAAATCATTTCTCAGCCAAGCAACTTGATATCATCTGCATATAAAAACACATACAGTTCCTTGACCTGTACACATATAGTAGCACCATAAGCATCCCTGCTTATCCATAAATACATTAAACCATGCAGAGAATATCACACAGCATTATCTTATTCCCTGCTCAATGTTGAATCATTCATTAAGCATTCCATTTAGACTTAGGCTTCTTTTTCTTTATCTCCATCACGTCCTCCTGTTATCACATTCAGCCACCAACCCTCAACTCACATTCACATATTTCTCAATGCTGAAGAATAGAAATTGAACTGCATATCTCCTGTCATGCATAAAACTATATTGTACTTCTTACACATTATTTGTTTTGATATTATTTCAATCAGAATTTTGCCATAGGCATATTTAGCAGCTTTTACACTGACTCTTCTTTTCTTTCATGTAAGAGATCAATAATGCTATTCTTCCAAGCATAGCTACATGTTTCACATACATGTTAAGCAATTCATGTACTATTCCAAAAGCAAAACTGCATTCAAATTTTAAAATTTCTTTAATTGTATTAACAATACCTGGTGCATTTTCCACCATTCATACAGCATTTATTACTATCTTTTCATTATGTATTTTTGTGAATACAAATGTTATTGCTTTGATGTGAAATCTACTCTTCTGCATACAGCTATCAATATCTAAAATGTTCCTTCCAGCTTTTCCTTACCTGAGTTTCTTTCCAAATAATTTTACTACTTTTGGTCTTAATTGAATTTACTCTTCTAGGAGCTTCCTCTTTACTCCTTTTCACATATTTCCAAAATAACATTTTATTTCCATTAACATTGAGTACTTTTTTTTTAATCTTAACCATTACTTACTTACTTTGAAGCTATATTTTTTTCTATCTTTCTCTATGCCTTGTACAAAAGCTGGGAGTCTGTTGAGAAAGGGGAGCTTTACAAGAATTTGCAAGAAGACAGGGGTGCATCAGATCCAAAACCTTGCCCCTTTTCTTCATGTGTTTGATGATTATACACATACAAGGGGATGCATGTTTGATTGCAGTGCTGTGTCCATCAGTTAGCAGACTTTGATTCATTCTGCAGTTATCCAAAATATAGTGGAGTTTGATGGTCAATATATTTAAAAACATTGTCATCATTATCATCCAGTGAAGCACTATCTTGATATAGTTGTGGGGCTTGCACATTGTGTTCAACCACACTGGGCAGGTCTCATCAGAGGAGCTAGACAAAGAGTGCCTGTCCCATAAACAATATGGTAGACATACAGTAATTTTCAGAAATGTATACCAGATCAATCATCACCCGGATCAACAAAGACTGTGCTAGACGTTGGAGTTCCTGGACATCTGGTGACAAATGGGCTAAAGGGCTCAGGATTGTTGGCTGAGCAACCAAGTCCAGCAGCTACAGGGCTACCGGAAGAAAAGTTGTTTATCCATCACAAATATACAAAGATTGAAAACATAGAAATAATGATCTGATTTGTTTACCACAAATAAAATCCAAAAAGAAGAGGCAATTGGAAAAGAATGGAATGGATGCCTAGAAACAACAGGAGTCAATGGCAATATCAGAAGCTTTGTGTAAAGATCAATGACACAATAAAAGACAATGTTGCTAGTCAATGTTGATAGACTGGGCGAGGTTAACATCAAGAGAGGAATCTTTCAAGGAGACTCACTATCACCACTATTGTTTATCATTGCATTGATTCCTCTGACAACAATACTGAGCAAATCAGACTGGGGCTATCAAAAACATCTGCCAGGCTACCCCATTGACTGAAGCTGTATGGGAAAACTACCATCTGAAATAGAAGCACTGCTCAACATTATCTATATATATAGGATATTATAATGGAATTTTGACTGGACAAATGTACAACCCTCACCATCAACAGAGAAAAAATAGTGCAAATTGAAGGAATCAAGATACCTTACAGAAATCAAGAGTCTGGGTGAAGAGAATCACTACAAATACATGGGCATTCTTCAAGCTGACAGTATAAAGCATACTAAAATCAAGAGGAAGGTTAGAAGTGAGACCGAAGTAGATGTTAAAGTCCAAATTCAGTAGAAGAAACACCATTAAGCCAATTAATGCCTAGGCAATTCCAGTCATTAGATACACAGCTGAAATAATAAAATGGACTCAAACAGAACTAGAGGCCCTAGATATGAAGATCAGGAAAAAAAATAACAATGAATTATGCCCTTCATCCAAACAGCAATGTTGACAGACTACAGACTCTAACAGAAAATGAAAAAACTAAAGTTTTCTGGGACTTCAGAAATCAAATAGAAAATAATCAGCCACATAACACCCCAGACTTAACAACTGTTAATAAGAAAGACAAAAATAAAATAATGGATACTGGATAGTGGATGTAGCAGTACCTGAAGACAGCAGAATAGAAAAGAAAGAACTGGAGAAAATCACAAAATACAGAGACCTGCAGATAGAAGTAGAATGACTGTGGCAAAAGAAAGCAAAGATAGCATATATAGTAATAGGCATTCACTCAATGGGTGGATAAGAATGTCAAATTCAGTCTAAACTTCTGGCTGACTATGCAACCAACTAGATGAATAACAATAAGAACTAATACAGTCTCTTTTTCTCATCATGTTTTGCACTAATCATTGCTTTGCATGCAATTTTTCTTATTCATTTTCATTACAACATTCCACAAAACACCAGTTTTCATACTTCCCGTCAGCAGTCACTGCATTCAATTCTCTCATACTGTGAAAAACACTTTTTTCCCCTCTATGTTCCAAGCAGCTTCCTCATCTTCCTCATCATCTTTGTCCCAACCTCAGCTTCCTTAGGTCTATCTTTGATACCTTCTGTGGAAAAAGAAAAAGATTAGCATCAGAGAGATTTAATTTTACAGTCAGAAATTTTAACCCAACTCTTCTTTGTAAGTGGGAAATGTCAAAATTACTGTTAGTTGCCCACAGGTATTTTTTCTGCTCACTTCAAGCAACTGTCTGTTGGAGAAATTCCACACCCACAGAGTCACAAACAAAACAAGTCCTTCAATATCAGTGGAGCAGATGGGATCCCCAGTCATACCAAAGACCTTTTTTTCTTTCTTCTTTTTACTAAATGGTGCTCTTAAAGAAGAATAGGCTGTCTAAATCTCAGGTTACATTTTCTTGCTAATTATAGTATTAATCCAACTTTATTTATTGCAAATGAAACAGATTGCATTCGGAAGGAGAAAAGGTCACCGGGATTTGGAAACATCAGCATTACCAAGTGAAAATGTGATCTCTGTGGATGCACATTTCTTCCACTTTTGCTTCATTTGCAGGCCTGTCATAGGTGCAGACTAATGGGTAGATTGGTTGCCAAGATGTTTGCATGAGGAACATCAAGGTCATTTTTCTAACTAAAGTAGATGCTGCCCACATATTCTTACTATAAAATAATGCAAACACCCTGTGAAAATGTGCTGCTTGCAATCAAACACTTGCTATTTATTCCTCCATTTTTAAATCAATGGCTTTAAATGCTTCCTATAATTATTGTCCATTTCTAAAGATTAAATCTTTCCGACTTTAGAGAGCATGCAATAATTTAAGGTTTAGCTAGTATATAACAGAACAGGAAGTAAACATGCATCTGGGGTTGTACTTAAAAATAATCTCCAACAGACATGTGGAATTTCTCCAAATTCACATTGATGTGCCCTTTTTATTTTTCTTTTGTATTCTCTTGAGAAAAGTGACACATACAATATAGCGATGTGCTGTCTCTATAATGATATAGCAAGCTGCTATTCCTTGAAGATAATTTGAAGTTTCAAGACTGAAAAGTAACTACCAGAGCTGGTCAAAATGTTATTTTCCTCGAAAACTCTGTTTCAAGAAAAATGCTTTGTTTGTAACTAAGGGCGTCTTCCCTCGCCTGCATCATAAATGGAAGAAGGCTATGATTAAAACATTCTTAGTTTAGTCTTGTCAGATTTTCTTGAAATGCTATGATTTACTGGGAATCAAAAGCCTATTTTCCAGCTAATAGTGACAATTAACCATATTTACATTGTGCTAATGCGTCTTTTTACAGTAATCTCATTTATCACATACTTCAGATCTGACATTTGAAGTACCACAGTTTCTTCTAAGAAATAGAAAGCAGCAAATTGAAAATCATGTCCAGTTCGTGGAATTTGTTTCCCATAGAAAAATAGAGAAGCTTCTCGCCCATGGGGTAACCATCATTTTGGTCTTTTAACAGTTAACTTCTCTATTCATTTTTTCCTATTTTTAATAATTTTAACACTTATTAAATTTTTACTATATTGTAAGCCACCCAGAGTTGCCAAATTAGTGATATGGGCAGTATAGAAATTTAATAAATAAATCTCTCTCTGTGTGTGTGTGTGTGTGTGTGTGACAAAACTTGGAAAGAATATATTGGGTAGAACTAAACTGAAATATATTATCACTTAAGAAAGCTAATGATCATAACTAGTATTTGGGAGTAATGTACAAAAATGTTTTGATAGTCTCTTCCCCTACTGTTTGGGATATGAAAATACCAAAGAGATGAGGAGCATGAATATACATAGGTGCTCTCTCTTTTTCTCCCTTACATATTTATTTAGCTAGAAAAGTGGTGACGAACCTATGGCATGGGTGTCAGAGGCGGCACTCGGAGCCCTCTCTGTGGGCACACGTGCCGTTGCCCCAGCCTTGCCTCCCCCATGACCACCTCCTCACCAACAGATCCCCTGGAGGAGAGTCACCTTCCAGTGTGGCCCATGCAGAGCAGTGCAGCCAAGGACATGGCAGCCAGACAGAGTAGACAAGACTCTGCCCTCACACCCCATTGTGTACAGTTGATGCTACGGGGCACGGGTAGAGGCTGTGGCCGCTACAGCGCTGCTGGGCAATCTGTGGTGGGCCCTGGAGGCGGTGAGTGGCCCTGCGGGCAGATGGGGTGGGGGCAGGGTGGGGGCAGGGCAGGGGGCAGGGCCAGTTTTTGAGCACTCGGTCTCTAAAAGGTTCACCATCACTGAGCTAGGATATAGTAATGGCAGTGGAAAGGCTGTATAGATTGTCCCATTACTGGCCATGAGAATGGAATTCTGGGAGAGATATTTGGAATTCTGGGACAGACATGTTTTACCATCACCTTACCAAGTACTTAGAAGGTGAAGGCTGGGCAGCACAAGCAAAGGACAGCTAATGACTTAAAAGCCAGCCATCAACACACCCCAATTAACATCTAAAAAGCTTACAACTTACAACAGGCACTATAAATACCACACACAGAACAGCACAGACTCTGCTAGAGAGAAGTTCCTTGAAGAAGGGCTCCAGCATGAGTCAGAAACCACAGAAGACAAAAACCTCTGATCCCGGTAACAGATCCAGATTGGATCCTGCAACATTATTCTGGGACACCTATATTTGCCTTCATTCATGACAGACATTTAGTTCATTTATACTTGTTTAACTGTTTTAAGTATTGGATTTTACCGCTACTGCTTTCAATAACCTTTTTCTTAATGTGAGTGATATATAGGTGGCATTTTTTTTTCTCCCGGGGTGATAATATTAAATATTACATTGCTTTTGATTTCCTTTGTTTTTTTAAAATCACAGTTTTTCCAGAGAACATTATAAAACTGCATCTATTGACAGTAAATTTAGTTTTGCCCACACTGTGCCACCATTTGCTTAAAATGAAAATTCCTATGATCCTTGATCATTGGCCATCTTGACTGGGATGGTTAAAAGCATTACTAATGGTAAAGGAATGCAGAAATGACCTTGAGGAAGAAATGGATAAAACATTAAGAGATGTAAAATGGCAAGATTGATATTTTCTCAATCTTGCCATTTTACATCTCTTAATGTTTTATCCATTGTTAGAGAACGTGGAGGACTTAAAGCTCCAAATTTGACACTTTACTATGATTCTTGTGCATTAACATGGACAACGGATTGGATTAACTTGTCTAACAAGAGGATATTGAATTTGGAAGGATGGGATTTGTACTTTGGGTGGCATGCTTATCTTTTTATGCAGAAAAAGATTGACAAAACTTTTAGAAATCATATAATAAGGGCTGCACTGTTAAGAGTTTGGCAAAAGTATTTTTTTAAGTTTGATGTTAAACTTCCAATTTGGGTGATACCATCACACATTTTTTTGACTATACCTAGATTTGTGGTGATGGAGGCGCCATCTTATAAAGATTTGTTATATCAGAGTGGTAGTGGTGAATGGTGCCTCAAATCAATAGAAG
>NW_015387564.1:158200-161514 GCF_001527695.2 Protobothrops mucrosquamatus
AGAGTAAAGTTTTACCTACAATGGAGGACTGGAGATTGAAGGTTTCGCATCTTGCTGAAATGGCAAAAATTTCGGCTTATCTGAAGAATCATTCAAATGAACAATTTTTATCAATATGGAGAAGATGGATTGTTTATATTCAAAATAAGCATAGAATGGTGGAATATAATTTAGGCTTTTAGATAATTTGTTTTCTTTCCTTATATATTTCACCTACTTATGTAGAATAATATTTTGTGGAGTTAGGGATATTAATAGTAGTTTACTTTTAGTTGAATAGTATCCTGGGATCAGGTTTGGGAAGTCCGGGGGGGTGGGGGGTGGGGGGTAGGGTTTTTACATTGTGATGTATTTGTGATGTTTTCTTTTTTTTTTACGATGAAAATAATAAAAATTTATACTTGGATATTTTCTCTTCAGCTAGACCAAGTCAGGAAACAGATACTACAAGGATTCTGGGAAGGCTACTTTATTATTGCTTTATTATAATAACAATATTTTGAAAACCTATCAGAATTTCTGCCTGCCCTACTTTATACCAAACAAAATCAAGGTGCTGTTACTTTGACCTGTTGGTGTTCATCCATATTAAGGTCATTTCTATCTTCTTTTACACTAACTAATCTTATTTAGATTAGAACTATATTAAACAGCAACCATACCCAGGGAGGTATTTGCATGGAAGTGGTCATAAAAATCAAAATGGAGCCTTTAATTTTAGAATTAAAGCCCCACCCCTTTAACAGGTATAACATACAAAATATGTGAAAATCAATGTCTACACAGTTGCAGTTGCTTTCTTGTCTACCGTCCTGAAGATGTTCCTGTGTCATATCTCAGGGTCATTTTCAACACTTAAGGGCACTCAGAGTTCCTTGGATTTAATAAATATCCAATTTTCAATCTCTCAAGAGTCTCTGAATGTTCAAGGAAACAGTTCTGACATTTGTTACCAAAAGAGGAATGGCCAAGCAGTGTCTAATGATACTTTACAATAATAGTCTTGGTGGTGCTATTTTCTGTCTTAGAAGATCAAATTCAAACATTGGTTGCATCTGTTATTCTGTTCATTCAGAATACAGAAAGTTACAATATTGCATGTCAGAAATGAACTCTTGGATAGTAAAAGTCATATTTATAATGACACTGAACAAAATTGACTTACAAAAGATGAAACAGGCTAATTGGGTAAATCAAATGCTAACTTAATCATGTAATGATGCTGAGGATAAAAATACAGTCATAATATAGACCACAGGTGTCAAAATCGCCGCGTCAAGTGACATTTCACGACATTTCACGACTTTTTTCACATTGCCGGAGCTGAGGTGGGTGTGGCCTCCGCATGATGCAACTGGCCCATGGGGCAGCAGTTTGACACTCCTGATATAGACTGTCTTGGTTGAAAAGGACCTTTAAATATCCATTCCCAGCTGCTGCTCAGTGCTATGTAACCTATATTTAGAAAACTCTAGAGTGGGAAAGTCCTCTATGGTTCTAGGCAGTTTTTTCCATTGCTTCACATCTGTTAGAGAATTCCTCCTAATATTTATTATAAATCACATTTCATTAATTTCAGGCCTTTTGTTTTAGTTTTGAATGGAACAGGTCTGACCCTCTTGTCCATGTCAACTTTTTTTTATATTTATTCCTTCCTATCCTGGCACCTATCTTCTGAGTCTTTTTCAGCTTCATTTTTTTTAATGGAGAGTGATATGTGTTTTTGGCATCATTAACTTTCTTACAATGAATTTGGTTGAGTTTGCAATCTAATAATACTTTAGATGTCCTAAAGTAGACAAGGTAACAGAAAACACAAACAATTCTAAAAGAAATAATTAGCTATGTGCTGCAGAATCACTCAACCAGAAGATTAGCTTTTGGTACAACTAAGTAGTGATTCAAGAATTGAAAAATATGTCTAAATGTTAGCTAGTATAGAAGTTGCTGTTGAATTAGAAAAAAAGAGCTGTGAGTGCACAGGGTAGCTAATTACCAGCCATAATTCAGTTCAAATTGTTGAGGTCATCAAAATCCTTTACTGGATTAGGTATGTTGAGCCATATTCTATGTGAGTAGAAATAGAGTCTATATCCTCTAAACATTCTCGTTTAGACTTTTCCCCCACAAAATTGAAATCATTTTTTTATCTGTTAAGATTTTCTCAAAATTGGTTTATGGTTAAATATCTAGGCTGTTTCCCTCACAATAATCCTCCCAACAATTACATTTCTCATATCACAAAAAAAAAATAATACTACTCAGAATAAGAAAGAAGAAAAAGGAAAACATATCTCACTCAAACTAAAATTCATTTATATCTCCCATTTTTTTATTATTTAATTCTATTCCATTCAATATTTACTAATTAAGTAATCCATGTTATATTTTAACCATATTCAAACAAATACTTAAAAATTGCATCTGATAAGACAGTTACCTTTCTTTTAACTCTATTCCATTCCATTCAATAGTTACTGGTTGAGTAGTCCATATTGTATTTTAACCATATTCAAACAAATGCTTAATCTTTAAAAATTGCTTCTGATAGGTCCAACCGTCTGATCCCTTGGTTCTGATTTTAGTCTTTTTCTTTCGCCAAACGGCTTTTCTCATCTATCTATTCCACTTAGTTAAAAAGTCTTGCCATTTTCTTGTGGATGTTGTTAAGAATGGTAGAGGCAGATCAGTAAAGATGTTGATTTCTTTTATCTTTTTTTGTCTCTCAAGTCGTAGGTTTTTTAGTATCTCTGTGATTTTCATTTTTCATTTTTTTTTTCATTTTATTTGATTTATATCCCGCCCTTCTCCCGACGGGACTCAGGGCGGCTCACAACATATTTAAAACAAAAACATACCCACTATCCCCGCCAAATAAAACCAATTAAAACCAAATATTTTAAAGTTGTGGTGTTTAAAATTTTCTAAAAAATAAACCCAATTTAAAATCCTCCCTAGGCCAGGCCCACTTGTTGGAAAAGCCATGTCTTGAGGGCGCGGCGGAAAGTAAGGAGATCCGGAATCGTCCGGATCTTGGGGGGTAGTTCGTTCCAGAGGGCAGGGGCACCCACAGAGAAGGCCCTCCCCCTGGGGGTCGCCAGCCGACATTGCTTGGCGACGGCACCCTGAGGAGACCCACTCTGTGGGAGCGTACCGGTCTATGGGAGGGAATCTGTGGCAGAAGGCGGTCTCGGAGATAGCCAGGTCCTATGCCATGGAGCGCTTTAAAGGTGGTAACTAACACCTTAAAGCGCACCCGGAAGGCCACTGGCAACCAGTGCAGCTCGCGCAGCAGCGGTGTTACGTGGGAGCGA
>NW_015387564.1:163261-167314 GCF_001527695.2 Protobothrops mucrosquamatus
CCCCAAGACCATAAGTCTGGGGGTCCCTACCGCCACCCCGGCTATCACGTCAGCCAGCTCAGGCAGGGCTGTTGATACATAGCAGGGAGCCAGGTATATAATCAACAAGCCCACTTGCACCCCTTGCCCCCACTTCACGAAGAGTGACTCCACGCCGTCTATCTGAGGCACAGTGGTCTCCCTTGGACAAAGGCTCTCCATTTTGTGATCCATTTTGTCAGGCTTTTCTTCTTATCTTTGGCTTTGTTTTGTGATTCTGGGGTGTGGACTATCTCTTTCAGTTCTGGTGCTTCAGTCACGTTTTGTATGTTTTCCTCCATCTGTATTGAATCACAATCCCTTCCATTGGTATATTCATTTATTTTCTGAAAATTCTTATGTTGTGAGGTTAACGTAGAGATATGTTCATTTATGTCATCAAAATTGTTTTTAATTTCATTGTGGTGTAGATCCATTTTTGTTTGGATTAATTGCAACATAGTGAGCATTTCCTCCTGGAAAGTATTTGGTTTTTCTTGACAAGTTCTTTTTGCAAGTTCCTGAGATTCCATAATAGCTAAAACTCAAAAAAATTTCTTTCTCTCTTTAAAGGCACAGTCAATAGGTGTTCATCATCCAGGAAGGTCAGTTATGGTTTTTTTTTTGTTTGTTTTTTTTTTTGCAATTATAGTCTTTGCTTATTGTGGCTGGCCCAGAATGTTTTGTAACCTTTTTACAAATCTTTTTAAAGATCAAAGAAGCAGGTTATCTCATTCTGGGCATCCTGACAATACTTATAACAAAGCAGCTAAAGTTATATATTCTCTTTCACAACTAGATATCAGCAACAGTATGTTTCTTGCCCCCTTAATAATTTAATTCACTGCTTCCTTCTGTGGGAGGGTGGGGCTATGTTCTGTGGGAGGCTAAGTTCTGTGGGAGGCTAGATTCTGTGGGAGGGTGGGGCTAAGTTCCCCCTCCTTTTCACTTTCGGAGACTTTTTTGCTTCTTGGGGTATCTTTTCCAAAAGTTCAGGATATAGAGTAGGAGAGAGCAGATCAAATTTCTCACCCAGTTTCAGCATGCTGTTCACCGATGTTCTGGTGAGTACCTGTGGACTTCGACTGCAAGTAGCTTGGGCTGGTTACTGAGGTGGGGCCAGCCTTTCTCCTGTCGGGTTAGAAGGAATTCTTAGATCAAACAGGATGACAATTCCCAGATCGAACGGGAAGACTGCCATCGTTCCCGGATCACTGGGGCACCCCTCTTTCTTTGCCACCTCTTTCGGGCAGCTTTAGACCCATTTAGGGTTCCCTGGCAGGATAAAAAGAGATGCGGGAAGCAGAACTTCATAATCCCGCGACCATGCTCTACCGCACAAAACCAGAAGTCTCTGGTTATAACTGTTCACTTCTAGTTGTTCGCATAGTTGTTCGGATATTGACTTATGAATCAATATTATTGTTATTTGTATAATATTAGCAAAATATGATGAAGACGTCTATATTTAATTTTGTATACACCAATAGTACCAAGAATTGTAATAGTTTAATGAGGGGAAAATGGAAAAAATATGGGGAAGAAAGGAGGATCAAGGAAAAAATACTGGATTGTGCAATACTGAATAGATTTATATTGAAGAAGTTAAAGTTAAATATGTGAACCCAGACAACATGTTGTTTACTAAGTTCTAAAGATTGTAATTTTAAAAAAATTAATAAAACTTATAAAAAAATAAAGTACAAAAGGTGAGGTGGCACACAAAGAGTAGGCTATGCAGCACTAGTAGAAATACTATCAGTCTGAGTCATCTTTCTAAGCTCTTTATAAAAAGAATGATCCATTTCTGCCTTTAAAAGTTTTCTGTTCAAACTTTGGGATAAGTAGCACTCTCTTCCTTTGAACTTCATTGCATCCAGTGTAAATTTATTTCCAAAAGGGGTCAACTTCTTATAGTGGGTGGTATAAAAGTATAGTAAATTACAAATTACTTCTGTTTGATGATTTAGCTAGCTGAGAAAAGAATATAGTCAATTGTGAAATAGGGCACCACTGCACTTATCTGTAGCTCTAAGCTGATCATCAATGTTCATTGATGACGGTACAGCTGATCTTTATTATTGGCTGAAAATTCAATTTTTTGTCAATCTGCTTATTTTAGCTGAAGAAGTTGAAGCTGTTAGAATAATGAATTGGTCTCGGAGAGCAGATCCCTTTTTGCATAAGTAACTAAGTTCAGTAGAATCTGGGCATAAGTAAAAGCAACATCTTTTAAAATTGAAACTAAGCATTTTTTTTTGCCCATTCAATATTTTTAAGTGGATATTGAACAATTGTTGACTGATTTCCACTGGTATCAATTATATACAAAGATAGTACTTTCAGGCAATTTTACATTTTATTTTTTTTACTAAATATGTTCTAAATAAGAATTAAAAGTACTGTCAAATGAATCAACCTTGTTCTCCTCTACACTCACTAGGACTTGCGTTGCCATCCGTGACAGAAGAATAGAATAGAATAATAACTTTATTGTCACTTTAAATGTATACTAATCGGCATACTTTTAAACGAAATTTTGATGCATTCAGTTCTCAAAGGGTCATATGTACTTTTAAAAAAAATCAAAGTTGTTTCTATGCCTAACAGATCCTCCCAAATACAGAAAACCTGAACCACAACATCTTTTATTATTTGTTAAATTAATTGTAGATGACAGTGGTTAAGATGGTTAAATTAGCTTGTGTTTAAGCATTCAGCCTTGCTGCCTTGTATGCTTAGATCACTAAGCATACACATCTGGTTAGGATCCAGTGAATTTTCTGGGATTAAGACCATGCAACTAAAAACCATTGAGATATCTGGAGTAATATTGAGCTTCATCTTCCACAGCAGTAGGATCTTTTGCCAAAAGCTCTTTGGTATAACAGTGGCACAGTGTGAAAAACACAGCATCCCTTTGTCCTGACAAATATAAAGTTCTTTAAAGAGCAGCTTTGAAAATGAAACCTAATTATACTTTCATGAATAGAAAGAAATATTACACTTGAATTCCTTGATGCTTCATGTTAAATATATGCCTGTCACTGGCAGGCTGCCAGTTCCCATAACAAAGTTGGGTGCTTGTCCTCCTTGGTCTAAATGTATGCTTGAGGCTAACATCTTTCCTGATAAGTTCTGTCAAACTTCAGGTAGCGATAGACTTGGAATAATGATCTTCTGTTTTTCTATCTATTCTCATCAGCTAATTAATTAACCTTTCAAGTCATCTTTGTATTTCTTTCACAAATTAATGAATCTCATTGTGGAGTAGAATTTCAAGTCAGTAGAGTCTCGGGAGGTAGAGCGCCTGCTCAGAAACTAGGCTGGATTGTGTTTGGTTGCGAGGTTAACAGGAAACACTGGGGCTCTGTTTCCATATTGGTTGTCCTTCTATACTGCTTGTCAAGAAAATTACATGGATGCATCCATGTGGTTGCCAGAAGTGAAGCTCATTTTAAAAAAAAAGCTTTAGTATTACAGAACCAGTTAACCATATTTTTCAAAGTTTCAGTGTGGTGTAATTTAGATTGTTTAAAGGAAACATGGATCGCTAAAATGATCTTCAACTTCCTTCTGACACTAGCAAAGCTGACATGGTGCCCTGAATATATGATGTGATGGAAAGGAGAGACAAAATGATGTGTAATAGGATTTCACATTCTGGTGCACTTTGGATTTGTTAGTATTCCACTTCCCCAAAATTCTAGGCAGTACTAACCATGTGGTTGACAATGTTAAGAATTACAACCCAGGGGACTTCCGGTGGGACGGCGCGCCGATGGCGGCTCTTTTCGGAGCCGTCCGCTTGGGAAGGCGTCAGAGCCAGCATGAACAGCGGTCAGCAGCTGTTCAGCGGCTTGGAACCTTGTGCCCCGGGAGAAGGGGTCGAGGTGAGTACTCCTGGATAGGAGTAGAGTCCCAAGAGCTCTCCCTTTTTCTCGGGAGAGCGAAATTGGGTACTCCTCCGGAGTCCGGGAAATCTCCGTCTCCCAAGTGCCTTTGTTCCCTTTTTTGGGGGGGAACAAAGCCAGT
>NW_015387564.1:168694-173235 GCF_001527695.2 Protobothrops mucrosquamatus
GGATGGGGGTGGGAGGAGTATAGGAATAGAGTTATTAGTATTGACTTAAGGGGAAGTAGGATATATTAAAATAATAATAGATTAGTTATATGTATAACTGAGTTAATTATATTGAAATAATTTGAATTGTATAAATATGATTTTGTTTTGATTAATTGATGGCCTTGCCACCATGTAAAATAAAACCAATAAAAAATTTTGTTGGAAAAAAAAAAAGAAAAAAAAGAATTACAACCCAGCACATTTGAAAGGCACAAAATTGGTGGGTGCTGATTTTGGCAGGTTTTTACATTAAAATGAGTGTTCGACTTCATCAGAGTTTTTAAATAAATCAGCTGGCATGCCATTTTTACTAATTATCCTACTCCATAGATGGAATACTCATCATTATCCCCAGAGCCTTGTGCCATGGTGCCTTAAGAGTACCCAGAGTTTTGTGCAATATAAGGCTGCTTACCAACATTTTAATCAACCAATATATTGTAGTGTCCAGAAAGCATTATTTGATCAGTGTAGCATCAGTGATAATGAGAGCCAGTTTGAGGTTAGTGTAGTGGTTAAATCACCAGGTTAGAAACTGGAAGACTGTGAATTCTGGTTCTATCTTAGTCATGAAGTCAGCTAAGTGAGATTTGCCTAATCACTCTCAGACCTAAGAATGGGGCAATGGCAAACCACTTTGAAAATTGTTGCCAAGAAATCTGTGGGAACTAGTCCAAGTAATTACCAGGACTTAAAACAACTGGAAGGTGCATACAAACAAAATCAGTTAACATATTTACTTTACAGAAAGAACACAATTTTTAATTGATCTCTTATTTGTGGGGTAGAATAGAAAGGTTTATTTGCTATTGACTCTGTTACTGTAAACATTGTTACAGGAACTAGGTATAGGAA
Organism: Protobothrops mucrosquamatus; assembly: GCF_001527695.2. Lineage (NCBI taxonomy): Eukaryota > Metazoa > Chordata > Lepidosauria > Squamata > Viperidae > Protobothrops > Protobothrops mucrosquamatus. Next base: position 169,592 of record NW_015387564.1, read on the forward strand.
AAACCATTAGTAATATTTATGATACTTTCAGTGGATTCATTATTATCCAGTAAGAAAGTCTAGCAGATGATTGAATCTGTGGACCTGCGAGCTGTTGAGATTACATACAAATCTTCACTTTGGCATAAAATATTTCAAGCAGTTTCCAAGACATTTAAAGGAAGTATTTTTATCCATGTCTCTTCTCTATCTTTTTCCCTAAGTGCTTCTAATGTGGCTGAAGAATATTTAAAGATTTGATATTTCTATAAGTAACAATCGCAAGACTCAGAACAGTGAAGAAATGAATTTGTCAAAAAAAAGTCCTGTCATTTAGTCAGCTCATTTAATAAATCACCCTATTCTAATTACACTTGTGGTTTCCTGGCTGTCCTCTTAATAATCTGGAAATGAGACTCTGGCAGGACAAGTAGATGAAGGCTGTACAAGGAAGCAACGAGTTGATTAGGAATAATGTTATTAGCGCACACCATGGTATGCTCACTCCTTAGCGGCTGTTGAGATGTTCTGTATACTCTAAGAAAGAGATTAATTTTAAGCAGAGCAAAGAGATCATCAGAATTATATTTAGGCAAAATATGCAACAAATTTATAATGCATAAAATAAGAAAATGTAGAAAGATGATTTAAAAAAAAAAAACTATCCATGACCCATTCTCTACTGACCTTGAGTTCTTTTTATTTTTAGGTTTAAAGGTGTTGTTTCTTGCCCTGCTTTGATTCAAAATGCACTATATACTGGGAAATGTTCTTTTCCAGCTTCCATTCATTTTATCAAGATTTGCACAAGAGAAGGTTTCAGTAGATCGAGTGTATGATATTTCATGTTGTGTTGATTGTGTATGATCCTTGGCTGCTATGAATTTCTATGTTTCCAAATGTTTTTAGTATTTTAATGTTGCAAACTGTCCAGAGTAATTTACTTGAGATGGGTGACTATACAAATCTATGAAATAAATAAAATTTTAACTATCCTATCCAACTCTTCTCTATAAGATAGGGTCATCGTTTTCCAGAAATTGATCAGAATCCTCTATTTCATTATGACATCATTCCTCTGTGTGTGTGTGTGTATGTGTTGGACATGCATGCATATAGATTGTGGGCTGGGAGGTGGGGGGTATATGTATGTTCTTCTTCTTGGAAAAATAAACAAGGTTCTGGGCTTTTCTAGTATAGGAAATGACCAGGCTGAGTCTAAGGGTGAGGGTGAGGTCAAACACATCATCAGTTTTTAGTCTCTATTCCCCCATTAGAGACCTAAGTTCAGCTCCCCTTCAAGTCCGCTGACTCTTATCTGGTGACAATTCACCCTGACCATTAGTAGTTTAGATTCTTGTGTATAAGTAGCATGAAATAAATTTGTAGTGCTTTTGAACTCCATCCTGGTTCCTGACTTTTTGCGCCTGACAGGTACCTCATTGATTGCTGTGAGCTGCATGGCCATGATGCTGAATTCACAATCTTTCTCTGATAAATATTGTATCGTGAACATTTATACTGCTAAAAAACTACTTATCAAAGTCAGTGCGAGTTAATATTCTTTATCTGATAATTCCATGGTTTTCAAAGCTCTTTGAAATAATATTTTTCTAAAAAAGATTAAGAAGCAAAAGTAGTGCAAAGCCCCCAAGAGTATTAAATATAGGGTAATCACAATGCTGACTATTAAGGGCAGAGGATCAAACTATCAGGGAAAGGATAGAACAGGATAGTCTGCCTTGGAAGGGAACATGACTAGATTGAAACTTCAACTGGAACATTCATACTTTATTTTAGATCACAGTTATCTTCTCCACTAAGACCAGGTTTTTTTTTTTATTATTTGGCATAAATTATTCCATCCTTTTGAAGTATTTAACTGGATAGTGACAGGAAGAAAGAGTTGATTTTCCAGATACCTCTGCCATGGCTTAGTGATGTAGGACTGGTATAAGATAGGCAAATCTAGAGAATAATTCCCAGAAAAGAAAACTACACAATTGAACCATTCTATATGTGAACCAATATCAAAGCAAACAAACAGAACATCAAACTAACCAACCCAGCTTTCTGACTCGGGGCACAAATAACCAGATTCAAATTGTCCTACTTTGGGTACAGCTCTTTGGAAAAGGCTGCATACTGGGAAATATGAATGGAAAGAGAGGAAGATCAGCATCAAGTTAGATGGACTCAGTTCCAATAGCAATAGGTGCAATGTTGGAAGGATGGAAGCACCAGGTTGAGGCAGATAAATTCCATATATTCGTCCATTAAGAGTTGACATCAACTTGATGGCATTTATTCACATGTTCTGAGCTTTAGCAAATCAATATATGATATAGGTAGCATATAGGTAGCAGGAAAATAAACTTGTGGTGCTTTTGAAGGTTAAGGATTGTATCTTGGAGACAATCTATACGTATTGCCATTACGAATTGACACACACTCGATGTTATATATTCAATTGAAGTGTGAGCCAATATAACACATTAGGACAAAGTTAAAATAAAATTTATAACTAAACAATTCCAGTTTAATGTTTATGATATATTCTTATTACTAAAGACAGAGAACACAAAGCCCCCCCCCCACAAAAAATCCACACCCCTTTGGAGCAAATCCAGGCTTATAAATAAATATTGCATGTATCAATATATATTCATTTTAACACCAAAAACAGGGTTTGAAGCAGGACCTAGCTGTATCTATATTTACCTTCTTGTTTTCTGTGGCTTGCTTGATATACTTTAAGCCAGCCCTGCCATATTTTTTTTGTAAAAGTCTACAAACAGGAATAGAAATGGGAAGGAAGGAATTAGAATTGGAAAAATGAGGTTAAAATAGCTTGTTACTTTAAATATGCATTCCTTCCTTTCTTTTGTAACTCTACAATAAACACATGGGGCCATATGAAAACTGTTGCATATGGGAAGAAAACAGTTAACTTGTATATGAGAATTTAAGCAAAGCAAAGAAAACTTAATTGGCAGTCAAAGACTTCCTCCCATTTATCTAACCTCTGCATAGTATAGTGTGTGAATCTGTTTTGGGGACCCTTGAGATCTTTCTTTAAACGCAAAGCAAGGAAGAGCTGTGTGTTTATTTAACAGCACTAGTTCCACTGATCTTTTTCTGATCCAACAGAAGCCTCTTGTAATCTCTGGAAACCCTTTGCAGAGGACTCACCTGTAGAGGTTGTTTAGACTATCTGGACAGAGTTCTTGGAAACCAGATATAGGAATTTGGCAGAAGCTGTTCAAGGCTCTTGATACTACACAGTTCCTCATCTACCCTCAGATAGAGAGAGGAAAATGAAGGATAGAGATGTTACCGCTTGAAAACCAGTAAGACCAGGTAAAACCAATTTGAGACCCAAGAAAATTAGGCCTGGTGAGGTTCACATGGATGATCACGAATTATCTGATTGCCAGTTTGTTTTATTCATACATGACCTCAGTGGATGAATACTTACAACTAAAATTGAGCCCAGCATTTCAGTCGCTAAGCAGAACATTTGTTAAGTGAATTTTGCCCCATTTTACAAACTTTCTTGCTGCAATTAGTTTTTTTTTTCCAAAATTTTATTTATAATACAATTAAAAAACATTGGATATAATGTGACATTCCAGTATTTATTTTATTTATTTATTTATTTATTT
>NW_015387564.1:173505-176306 GCF_001527695.2 Protobothrops mucrosquamatus
TTCCATTAACTTATATGCCGCCCTTCTCCCCACGGGACTCAGGGCGGCTCACAGCATGTTAAAACAACACAAAACATTTCCCCTATAAAAGCCAATTAAAAACCAAATATTTATAGCTGTGTCTTATTAAAATCATTAAAATTGTCCCTATTTAAAATTCACCCTAGGTCAGTCCCGCTTGCTGAAAAAGCCATGTCTTCTTATCAAATTATTCCACATTTTACAATCGATTCTTCATCTCTAGATATACATCTAAGTTTTATATACAGTACTTATTCTAAAATAACATATATTTCTATCTTAACACTAGTCTTTAATCCCAACCATCCTCCTCGAATCCCTCCAGCAGTAAAATTTATCCCAGGTTTCAAAATAAACTGATCCACATTTGTCTTTCAATACCATTGTGAGCCTGTCCATTTCCGCACATGCTAATATTTTATATAGTGACTCTTCCTCTGTGGGAATTTCTTTGCTCTTCCATTTTTGCGCAAACGCAAGCCTAGCTGCAGTCAATATGTGTAACAGCAAATAGATTGTTCCCTTATTGTATTTCTCTGTAGTTATTCCCAACAAGAAGAGTTCAGGTTTTAACTCTAAGTCCAATATTAATATATCTTTCAGCCAACTTCGTGTCCTATTCCAATACTCATGAGCCTTTGGGCATTCCCACCACATATCGTAATATGATCCTAGCTGCAATTAGTTTTTAAGAAGGTCACAAAAGGTGATCACATGACCCCAGGACACTGCAACCATCATAAATATGAGTCAGTTGCCAAGCGTTTGAATTTTGATCATGTGACCACGGAGATGCTGCAAGGATTCTAAGTGTGAAAAACGGTTAGAAAATCACGTTTTCAGTGTCTTTGTAACTTTGAATGGTCACTAAATGAACTGTTGTAAGTCAAGGACTACCTGTACTTTAGACTCCTTTTGCCATGATCCATAACAAATATGTTATAGAGTGAGAGTGCTTCAGTTTTTTAATCTGAATTTTCAGCTGAAAATTCTCACAAAGGGAGCTCCCATTTGGCTCTGTACTAAATTTTTGTTTAATAAATCTCAGACCTGCTTGCAACATGAACTGAGACCATCCACTGATCAATCTTTGCCGTCCCTGGAAGCTTATTGTTATGCTGCTGCAGTTACAAGCTTTAGGCAAATGGAGAACTTCCATGATTCACACCATAGAACTGACTACTGTGTTTTGTTCTCTTGTGCACACAGAGTGGTTGATGCACTTATTGGAGGGACACTTGGTTTATTTACTCTCTCACTCTCTCTCTCTCTCTCTCTCTCTCTCTCTCTCTCTCTCTCTCTCTCTCTCTCTCTCTCTGTGTGTGTGTGTGTGTGTGTGTGTGTGTGTGTGTTCCCAGCATTGTGACTAGACCACAGTCTAGTTAAAAGATCCCAGATATAGAACTATCATTCCAGGATATATTCCACATACACTGGGCCAACAAAATGCCTACAATTCATTTGCATCTCCTGCAGCTGTATTTTCAAGTAGAAGTAGCAATAGCACTTAGACTTATATACCACTTCACAGTACTTTACAGCCCTCTCTAAGCAGTTTACAGAGTCAGCATATCACCCCCAACAATCTGGGTCCTCATTTTACTGACCTAGGAAGGATGGAAGGCTGAGTCAACCTTGAATGGCCAGGATTGAACTGCTGGCAGTCAGCCAAGTTCTAACTGCATTCTAACTACTGCACTACTGGCTCTTAATTTGATGTTAAGTAATTTGATGTTTGATAGTAGTAGAAGTAAAAGTGAGTAAAAATACACACTCAGTTACTGGTCCATATCTACAACCAGACTCTTGGCTAAGAAGACCAAGTCCTACTATATCTGTGCAAGGGTGCAAACCCCCTAAGTAGTGAAAATATAAATTCCTATATCATTCCGGCAATTTAAATAATCAGAACAGTCTGTTCAGCCTCTGCTTCCTTTCAGTTGTGAAATCAGAAGGCTTGAGGGACACAACAGCTAGTCATTTAGTAGAGCCCATGCTTTTATCTTTAACTCAATGTGAACTGGACATGAAGTTGAGAAGCAAAAACAGTTTGGGTCCTCACCAAGTGTTCTCCTGACAATCAAAGCAATATACACAAGCACACCCACTCACCCCCCCCCCACACACACATCAGAATGAAATGTGACATTTAGTTGTGCCCTGTCAAAAGTCGTCAGCTCCTGCAAGCTCCAATTGACAATTGGCTCAGCTGACAAGCAGAGCACGCTGAAGGCACTACGTTTTTCCGACTGGCAAGCTTCACTGGGGCAGGTGACAGGAAATAATTAACAGGTGCTCTTCGCTTGCTCACTCTCTCTTTCCCAGCCTCATGCCTCCTGCTTTAATTAATTAATATTGCTTCTTAAAATAAGAAGTTGTTTACTCCAGCAAGCTGATTGCTGCTCGCAAAAAACATCTGAGACGTGGCTGTGCCCAAGGGATTGCATTAACTTCATTGTTTATTATAAGCGCAAACAAAAAGCTGCAAAAGCTCATCTTGCCATGAGGCATCCTGACAATCTGCCAGTTTACTTACCAATAATAATGAGACTGGCACAAGCAATAAGCTCAGCACTAATCTAATGAGGGTCGGTTTCAATTGCCCATTGATATTACTGCAGCTGCTAAGCACCCGATGCTTGGGACACACAAACACGGAAGTATGTTTCCAATCAGCTGAAATACAGTGTAATTCTCTCAAATGCAGCCTTCTTTCAGCACACTCCCAGGTTGCTGCTGCTCCTTTTCCCCTCAGAGAGTTTGGGTAGGCAAAACCCTTC
>NW_015387564.1:179556-180817 GCF_001527695.2 Protobothrops mucrosquamatus
TTTTGCCAAGTTACACACAGTCATCATGTGTTTCCATGTAATGGTTTTAACAATGACATTTTAACAATAACTCAATTACTTTTTCTTTCAATTATTATAACTCTAGTTTTCTCCACTGATTAGGCTGAAATCAAATAAACATATTTATTTGTCTCTGTCTTCAGGGAGTGGCCTATCTTAGCCAAATAGTATGTGTATTTGTGTTTGTATAAAATTTACTAGATTTGATTAAACATGAAGTGGTCAGAGGCAAGATGCATTTATTTAATAATGCTTCATGCATCTTCCAACTATAGTGGGTCCAATTTCTACACCCTGCAAAATTATAAAAATATAGGACTGGATCCATGACTACTTCTAAAATGAGGGCATTCCATTTGGAAATTTGGCATATGAAAAGATTTACCAAGCCAATTGTTTCACTACAGATACAGAATGTACAGTAAATCCCGGCTTCCATGTTGAATTGTTTCTATCAGGTCAAAATAGAAATAAGTTATCCAAATGTGGTTCTCTGGGTAAGCTAAATGAACACTTGTGGAATAATATGGGAATAAAGCACTATTTGATGTGGCCTTTTAAAGATATAGATGATTATTAGGGCATAAACTTTAGCAAAGTAGAGAGAGCCAGTTTAGAATAGAATAGAATAGAATAGAATAGAATAGAATAGAATAGAATAGAATAGAATAGAATAGAGACCTTGGAGGTCTTCTAGTCCAGCCCCCCCAATCAAGCAGGAGAACCTACACCATCTCAGACAAGAGACTGTCCAGTCTCTTCTTAAAAACCTCCAGTGATGGAGCGCCCACGATTTCTGAAGGCAAGCTGTTCCACTGGATAATTGTCCTCACTGTTAGGAACTTTCTCCTTAATTCCAGATTGCTTCTCTGTTTGATCAGTTTCCAACCATTGTTTCTTGTCCTGCCCTTTGGTGCTTTGGGGAACAGTGCCGGCTGGCGACCCCCAGGGGGAGGGCCTTCTCGGTTGGAGCCCCCACCCTATGGAACGAACTACCCCCAGAGATCCAGGTGATTCCGGATCTCCCCTCCTTCCGCCGCACCCTCAAGACATGGCTATTTCAGCTAGCAGGTCTGGCCTAAGGGATATTTTAATCTGGTTTTTTAAAACAATTTTAAAAAGAAACGGCCAATTAATATTGTGTTTTAATTACTTTTTAAATTCAGTATTTATTGTATTATGTATTGTTTTAAATGGCTGTAAGCCGCCCTGAGTCCGTTGGGAGAAGGGCGGGGTAGAA